>NW_006921782.1:5624631-5634034 GCF_000298275.1 Orycteropus afer afer | reverse complement strand
ATGGCTGAGTTCCTCTCCTCACCTGGATCCCTGCGGCTACATGTAAATGTAAATGTTCCTGAAGTAGCTAGTAGTTAATAAATGTGGTTCTGTTACCTGGTTCCTAGAATGTAATTACTTAATGGAGAGTAGATAAGATATACTATGAGAGAAGCAGGACGTAGAAGTTATATGGAATGTTTCTCTTTCTCCTAATTCAATCTATACCACTCCTATGTCTCACCATCAGCCAATTTTCTGTAGTAAAAGAAATGACAGTGTAAGAAGTTTGTTAGTTACCACTAAAAACAAAAACATATGTCATTACTTTTATTCACCAAAGCCTTTAATACAAATTTTAGGGTTTACTGGTGAGAGGTCCTTGAGTGCAGATCAAAGACTTTTATTGCCCCCACTGCTACCCACACTAGAGTATGAGAAAGAAGAGAGACTTGTCTTCACTATTCATCAGTGAAAAGAGCCTGAAGGAGATACATGGGCATCTTCTACCAGCTTGCTCCTTCCTTTCCCTTTTCTGCTTTCAAATCTGTCTTTTGTCCTTAATATCACCTCATTCACACCCGTATTTCTGTGTTTCTTATCATCATGTTTCAACTTAGGCCACAGTAGTCCAGAGAAGTGTTTTTAAGTGTGGGACAGTGACCATCTACATCAGAAAATATATGTTCTTGTTGAAAATACAATTTCGTTGGCCATTGGAATCAGAATCACTGGGAGTCTGAGAATGTAAATTTTTATGAGACTCCTCAGGTGTCATCTGTAAACATAGTAGAAGTGCATGAATGCCAGTGATTGAGAACTGTTGGTCCAGAGCAACACTGCTCAAAAGAAATACAGTGTGAGTCACATATATAATATTAAGTTTTCTAGTAACAGAATCACAAAAAGTAAGAAATATGTGAGATTAATTTCAATTTATTTAAGCAACTATATTGAAAATATTATCACTTCAAAATTTAAAAACCAAAAAGAAATCCCACTGCCACTGAGTCAATTCTGACTGATAGAGACCCCAATTGGGTTTCCAAGGTGGTAACTCTTTATGGAAGTAGATTTCTCAGTCTTGCTTCTGTGGAGTTGCTTGTGGGTTTGAACCCCCAACCTTCTGGTTAGTAGTCAAATGCCTTGGGCATTGTGCTACAGAGCTCCTTACTTCAAAATATAATCAATGTAAATTATAAATAAAATATTTTATATTATTTTTTGCATACTAAGTCTCAAAAACCCAGTGAATATTTTATATTTACAAACACTTCAATTTGGAGAAGCCACATTTGAAATGCTTAATAGGCACAGGTGGCTAGTGGCTTCAGTATCAGAGAGTGCAGATATAGAAAGGTGGGGAATGTTTTTATTTTTTTTAGCACAAACTATTGGTGTAGTCAGAGTTTTGTCATGCCACATGGTATTTATTCATTATCCAACATGTATTTTTACACAGTATTAAGCTCTAACGCTTACTTTTGTTTATGAATTTATGAAAATTAATGTTCACAAATATCTCACATTTTGTTACTCATATATCTATAAAGCCAGAATCTTTTGATTACATAACAAATGAGATTATTATTTGAAGCCTTTTCCCTCCCTCCAGGAGGTATTATATTTACCTTCTGTCAATAAAAGGATGATTTATTCTGAGGAAATACGTAGCAAAAACAAATGTTCTTTCAATGACTGTAGTGAAACCATGAGAAATGGGCTTTTGTGGGAATAATAATAATACTAACATTTATCATGTACTTGGTCTCTGCCAGGTCCTATGTGATAGTCTTCATATAGTATAATGTATACATTATTGGCATGACCCCACATAATTATCCTCATTTAATACTACTCACTGCCGTCGAGTTGTTCTGACTCATTGACCCCTCCTTGGGTTTCCGAGATGGTATCACTAGGGAAGTAGATTAGCCAACCTTCCTTCCGAGGAGTGGCTGGTGGGTTTGAACCACCAGCCTTTTGGTAAGCAGTCAAATGCCTTAAGGCTCTACACCACCAGAGCTCCCTCATTTAATACTAAGAAATAAAAATTCAGAGACATTACATTACTGTTCAATGATCATGCAATTATTAAGGGTCTTTCTATTCACCACACTAAAATCATACAACTTTAGTATAATGAAACTTCTCACAGTTTTACAGCAGAACTAGTAAGGAACACTAGGTTTTTCTTTGTTTATTTTGTTTTTTATGTCTTTTGGTAGAGAACTATCTCAGTCAGAAAACGCTTGACCAATGCCATTCTATACATAGGTAACAGTGAAGTGTCTTCCTGGCTATGTAAATTACTGTACCCAAGGAGAGTTATAGGCAAGGAAAGGGAAGCAGCTCTTTTCCCTCTCTCCCTTTATTCTCCCTTAGACCAAGGGTTTTTCTGATTGACTTTCTCAATCTAGAACACTTCTCTGTTTACATAGCAAACTGTGAGGGTTAAGCAATCTGAAAACCGTTACGCCTTTCATCTTCATTGCCTTTAAGCACCATGTAAATGGAAACAATTGAAATTCTAACAGAAACACAGAACCAGTATGAGAGTAGGGGTATATCCTATAGGGAAGGTGGAGCAGAGAGTACACAGGAGGGAAAGGACTAGGAAAAGAGTTGGAGGGAGAAGAAAACAGCTGGCTAGTAGAGCTGCACAGGTGTAGAGGGTACTCATTAGGATCCCATAGGTTCTGTCATTAAAGCTGTGGCAGATGTTCTCGAATGTGACTTGCACAGTCACAGGGGAGGCAGTAACTCGGCTTAATGTTCAGAGCATTGATGTGGCTCCACCGGGCAGAAGGTTGGCAAGTTGCACCTCCTTGCCAGAGTGGCAGCTGTTCTTATCTCCTTAGTTTGTGGAGTCTCTGTTGAATTCCTTTTAGGCAGCTTTATCATTTCTCACAGGCTCTATTCTGCTCCCTTATAACTGGACTTCAGTTATTTTATTTTCTTTTCCTTTTTTAAAAGAAGAAAATTGCACATAAACAGAGGCAACACACACAGACTTCTTGATATTTAGAGGCTATAAGATATAGTCCTGGGCCTGGACTCTTGTGAACACTTGCCCAACATAAACCAACTCCAGGAAATCTTAAGAAATTTGCATCTGAGAGAGATTTGCATGAACAGGCTCACAGTAGTCTTAGGAATTGCATTTGAGACTGGAATTTTCACAACTAAGGCATGGAGCTGCTAACCAGAAGGTCAGTGGTTCAAAGCTACCAGCTGCTCTGTGGGAGGAAGATGAAACAATCTACTTCCATAAAGATTTACAGCCTTGGAAGTTGCTATGAGTTGGAAATGACTCGATGGCTGTGGTTTTGGTTTGTATCAGGCTGGATAAACTCCTGACATTATAGTCCTGAGCAAATAATCTGAGAAACTGGACTATATGAAGAAGAACGTGACATCAGGATTGGAGGAAGAATCATTAACAACCTGCGATACATTGACGACACAACTTTGCTTGATGAAAGTGAGGATGACTTGAAGCACTTACTGATGGAGATTGAAGAATACAGTCTGCAGTATGGATTACATCTCAATATAAAGAAAACAAAAATCCTCACAACTAGACCTATAAGCAGAATCACGATAAATGGAGAACAGATTGAAGTTGTCAAGACTTCACATTGCTTGGTTCTACAGTCGACATCAATGGAAGCAGCAGTCAGGACATCAGAGGATGTATATCACTGGGCAAATCACCTGCAAAGGACCTCTTTCAAGTGCTGAAGAGCAAAGATGTCTCTTTGAGGACTAAGATGTGCCTGACGCAAGCTCATATGCATATGAGATCTGGACAATGAATAAGGAAGACGGAACAAGAATTGATACTTTTGAGATGTGGTGCTAGCGAAGAATGCTGAGAGTACCGTGAACTGCTGAAAGAACTAACAAATCTGTCTGGAAGAAATGTAGCTGGATTGCTCCTTGGAAGCGAGAATGGCCAGACTTTGTCTCACCTACTTTGGTCATGTTTTCAGAAGAGACCATTCCCTGGAGAAGGATGTCATGCTTGGTGAAGTGGAGGATCGATGAAAGAGGGCAAGGCCCTCAACAAGATGGATTGACACGTTGGCAGCAGCGATGGGCTCAGGTATAGCAGGGATCGCAGAGCTGGTGCAGGACCGGGCAGTGTTTTGTTCTGCCGTGCATGGGGTCGCTATGAGTCAGAGATGACTCGATGGCACCTAACAACAACATTATTGCCCTGAGATAATCTTTAAAACTTAGGCCAAAAATATCCCCTGAAGTCTTCTTAAAACCAAACAATTGTTTAGCTTAACTAGTAAAGAACATCTGCCTTGAGCACTGTGCTCTTTAAAAATCTATCTATATGGAACCAAATTAACAACAGAAACTCAAAAGAATAGACAGGAAACTCTTCAGAAGCAAAGAGTTTATGCTCATGGGGGAGGAACAACTTGGAAAAGTTTGAGAATTGATTGAACAACTGGAAGAGTGTCAGGAATGTCACTGAGTTGTACATGTAGAAAATGTTGAATTGGTGTATGTTCTGCTGTACACATTCTCAATATCAACAAAAATAAAATAATGTTTTAAAAAGTCATTTGTTTTCCAGAAAGTAGTAACACAGCTATCTGACCCTAAATCTGTGATAGAAATACATCATTACTATTTTCATTTCCCCAAACAAATTCAGCAACACCAGTTCCACATCACAAATGCCTAGGACAATAACACCCTAGCTACAGAGATTGTTGCATTCCTTTTTCAGAGATAGAGATAAAAGGTGAGTTGGGATACTGCAATTCTAGTACTGTGGTCTTATAACAGTAGAAGGTGAATACTAAATTAGCATACCAGTGAGTTGATTTGAAGCAAGATTGTGGTAGAATTTGACTACAAATCACCCACCCCTGTATGTGCTATTTTGTCTGCATCCATTTAGAGTTTGGCTTCCAAGCATTACCTTAGTCTTCAAGGACAAGATAAGACTGGGGAAATCTTAAAATTTGCTATATCTTATTCAGGAGAACACCTCCTGCAAGTCTAAATATCTCTAGATTTTTTTTTTTTTTTTTGGTAGAGTTTCCAACTTATTTGCTTATCATCTGGGAAAGTCTTGATTATCAGTTACTGACTTGCAAAAGAAGATAGAAGTCTTCAATAGATAGATTTTTGAATATTTGCCCAAGAGCTTACAGTCATCCATTTAGTGAATTTATCAAGGTTTTGGGTCTAGCTCTCAGCTTCATTGGTCCAAATCACAATCTTGCCAGTATACAGAGTTGTTTGAATTCAGAACACTAACAATAATAAAACTCAAAAAAAAAAAATAAAAAACAAAGAGTGAAGTGTGAGTCAGAAAGCCAAGTTACATATTAAAGGTGATACAAGTGTGCCCATCCTTCTAGGAAAGTCTATATGGGACAGAGTAGAGTCCTACACATGAACTTGTAACAAGGTTAATTAGTTGTATGAGTCACATATATATTGACACAAGTCTGATATATCCTTAGCTCTGGTGGCATAGTGTGTCAGGCATCTGACTGCAAACTAGAAGGCTGGTGGCCCAAACCCACCAGCCACTCCTTGGAAGGAATATTGGGAGATCTACTTCCATAGAGATACCACCTTGGAAAGCAAGGGGGGTCACTACGAGTCTGATCCGACTCGATGGCAGTGTGATTTTTTTTGTTTGTTTGTTTTTGGTTTTAAAGTTATCATAGGAGCTCTGGTGGTGCAATAGTAACAACATTGGGCTGTTACCAAAAAAGTCAGTGGTTTGAACCCACCAGCCATTCTGTGGGAGAAAAATGGGGCAGTCTGTTTCCATAAATATATACACTCTTGAAAACACTATGGGGTAGTTCTTCCCTGCCCTATAGGGTCACTATGAATTGGAATCTATTTGACGGCAGTTTGTTTAGTTTTTGGTTTTGGTTTAATTTTATTATTATAAACATTAATTGAGTGCTAACTGTAGGCCAGTAATATATCAGACAGTATTTCACTGCTATTCATGAGGTTTTCATGAGGATTAACACAGTGGCTGCAGCATAGCAAGGAGATTGTGAGGACGGTGCAGAACCAGACAGTGTTTCATTCTATTGTGCAGATGTTGGTGTGAGTCAGAGCCAACTCAAAGGCACCTAACAACTGTGGACCATGCACTGTCCCAGATGCTTAACGTATATTAACTAAAGCATTTTTACAGAAACCCTAAGTCGTTAGTACTATTATTATACTCATTTACAAAGGATAAAACTGAGGCACAGAGATGAAATAACTAGTCCAAGGTGTTAATATGATGAGTTTGACTTCAATATTTTGTTGTACCATATGTACCTATCATGATGACGGGGCAAATTCCTGGAACAGGGCTATTTACTGTTAGACAGTGTTATAAACTGCCAAGTTATGGACGTTTGGTTTTTCTAATCTATATCCCACACTAATCTTTCTCTTTTTGGTCAGCCTTTCTCTAGACGGTTGACACAATAATTACTTGGAGTCTAGATTATTTAATTTAAATCCAAATATTGCATTGCTCTCCTTAGTTCATCTTGATGAAAGTTGTAAAGTATGCTCAAACCTCTTCATTCATAAATTTATACATATCCTTACTAGTTTCTCACTAGGAGCTCTGGTAGCACTTGCCTAAGGCACTTGATTGCTAACCAGAAGTCTGGCGGTTCAAACCCACCAGCCACTCCTCGGAAGGAAGGTTGGAAAATCTACTTCCGTAGTGATACTGCCTCGGAAACCCAAGGAGGGGTCGCTATGAGTCGGGTCCGACACAATGGCAAATAACAACAACAACAACAGTTTCTCACTAAGGAGGCTGGTTTTGCCTTGGCTAAGCCATCAGCTGCAAACCAAAAGGTCCATGGTTCAAACACACCAGACGCTTCACGGGAGAAAGATGTGGCAGTCTGCTTTCATAAAGATTTACAGCCTTGGAAACCCTATGGGGTCTATATGAGTCAATTCAACATGAGTATGTTTTTTGGTTAATATCTTACTAGAAGTAACTCATGCACACACACATTATCCCTGTGTCTAACTAGTTTAGTTCTCAAAAGGCAACCTCATTTCCTAGTTCTTAATCATTTCTGCATTATTAACCCCAAGTACTACCCATATATGAAAAATCCAAAATTTTTAGAATTATCCTTAATTATTTCTAACTTTCCTCTGTTTCAGTTGTAATTATTTCTAACTTTCCTCTGTTTCAGTTGCTATGGTGTTGACTGCAATTCATGTTGACTCTTACTATGTCAGAGTTGAGCTGTTCTCCAAAGGGTTTTCCGTGGCTAATTTTTTGGAAGTAGATCACCAGGTTTTTCCTCTGAGGTGCCCCTGGATGGACTAGATGCCTCAACCTTTTGGTTAGCAGCTAAGCCCATTAACCCTATGTACAAGCCCGGGACAAATTCTCTCCCTGTACAACCTGCTAAATAATAATTTCTCATGATTACTCAAATCTCCAAGACTGACTGCAATCCAGGAAAGCATCTCAATTTCTGTGGCAGTTAATGGGAAAGAAGGTGACCTGGAGGTGTCTCTACTATATCCTCCTTTGACCTGACCCATACCTGATCTAAGGGAGGAGAGGGTAGAGTTCAGAAAAAGCCTGGGATGCAAAGAGGCAATGAAAAATTTGCTGCCTAACGATTTACTTACATACTAAAAAGAGTTCCTGAAATTCCCTGATTATTTTCTCTCATGATTTTCTGTTATGCTCTTGAATTATCAAGGAAAGAAACATTCCTTAGTTTAATTTGATTGTCTATATTTTAGTGCAGAGCTCTGGTGGTATAGTGGTTAAGGCAATTGACTGCTAACCAAATGATTGTTGGTTGGAATCCACCAGCTGCTTTGCTGAAGAAAGATGGGGCAGTATGCCTTATAAACTCAATGGGGTCGCTATGGATCAAAATGACTCTATAGCAGTGAGTTTCTTTTATATATATATTTTTAATTTTTAATTTTAAGAGTTTGTTTTACATTCAACATTAGGTGTACATTTAGTTTCATTCTCCATTTACCCTGCCCAACCCTAACCTAGTCTCCTCCCCTCCCTGCTCAGTAATCCTCCCCAGGGCTCCTTATAGTTATGCGCTCCTGTTTGTCCTGCTTTTCCACCTTAAGAATGTTGCCCCTCTGGTGCCCTGTAGTCAATTGCTCCAAGGGATGCATTTCCATAGAGTATGTGGGTGTGTCACCCTGGGTTGAGTGGTCTGCATGTACATCTTGTTTACTATTGGGCTGAAACCCAGCCCCTGGGAATGAGCTTTATTCCAGGCCCAGAATGTATTTCAGGGCCATAGTATTAGGGGTCTCACCAGACTCCATCTGACCAGTAATTCTGATCATTATTGAGTTTTTGGATTTTGTTCCATGTTTTTCCTCCCACTCTATCTAGGGTCTCCAGATTTGATTCTTTCCTGAGTGGTTGGCATTGGTAGCTAGGCACCATCTAGTTCTTTTGGTCATCATGTCCTAGGGCTGATTACTTCCAAATGCCCTTTTTTTTTTTTTTTTTCACTCTTTTTCACTTCTGACAATAGGAGACCATTAGCTGCATCTTAGATGGCTGCTTGAAAGCTTTTAAGACTCTAGTCACTACTCACCAATGTAGGATGAGGAACAAGACTTTTATGTATTTTCTTGTGCCAATTGAGTCTGGTGTCCCCCAGTACTATGGTCCTGAGTCAGTAGATCCATTGCATCTCTCTCCCACAGTGTCTGGCTGTCTGTGAGGGATTATGCTATGTCTCTGAGACATAGAGTAATATATGTTTTATATTTTATAAAAATATAAAAGAAAGTGAGTTTCTTTTATGTTTTAGTGCAGCTGTTCCTTTAAATGTCTTATACATAATTTCTAAAACAGGTAGTTTTTCATTGCTGATTTACTCTATTCTGGGCATATTTATTGTTGTTGTTGTTATTGTTATGTGCTATTGAGTCAGACCTGACTCATAGCAACCCCTCCTTGGGTTTCCCAGGCAGTATCACTATGGAAGTAGATTGTCCCATCTTCCTTCTGAGGAGTGGCCGGTGGGTTTGAACTGTCAGCCTTCTGGTTAGCAGTCAAGTACTGTAGGCACTACACTACCAGAGCTCTCCTGGGCATATTAGAGATCACTTATTGTATCTGGAGTGGGTTCTTCTTTTAAAGCAATGAGAATGTCATATGACAAGAATTTCTTGGAACATAAAAACAATCAGTTGCAATCAAATTATTAGGAAAAGTATAATCATTTTGCTGTGCTTTCCTTTTACAAGAACTTAAAAACTGATATATATATATATATATATATATATATATTTAAATTTAAATATTTAAATTTAAAATATATATATATTTAAATTAAAAAATATATATATTTTCCCCCCAGGGGATTATAGGTATACTTTGGAAGGAAGGTTGGACAATCTA
>NW_006921782.1:5607416-5624504 GCF_000298275.1 Orycteropus afer afer | reverse complement strand
AAATATGTATAGTGTAGTGCCTAAGGCACTTGACTACTAACCAGAAGCCTGGAGGTTCAAACTCACCAGCTACTCCTCGGAAGGAAGGTTGGGCAATCAACCTCTGTAGTGATACTGCCTCAGAAACCCAAGGAGGGGTCGCTATGAGTTTGGTCCTACTCGATGGCATGTAACAACAACAACATACCGTTTTAAAGATTAAACAGAATTTAAAAGTTTGAGGTCCCATCACACTAATATCACATGACCACAGACCTATTTCACAAAACCATCCCATGTGTTAATTTTTTGTATTGGGACAAACAGTGGTTAAAAACCCTCATTTCAAGGACTTGGCAGAATATTATTTTCTGTTTCTGAAATGTGATCTGCAAGCATCATCTAGAATTCTGAACATGCCTTCTTGAAAACCACTAATAAGAGTCAATGAGGTCAACAGTCTCTGGCAGAATCTGAAAAAAACTATTTATCATCAGCAAGGTATAAAGCCCAAAGCCCAAAGCTTGCAGCAAGCTTGTCCTTAGCCTCAAAATAGTTCTATTTTTAATATACTAATCCTACATTTTATGCTTTTCATGGATCTCAGATAACTTTTTTTTAGTGTTTGTGATGCATTATGGATTATGATAACATATTAAAAATCTTCATATTTACCTTATGAGGTAATTATTATATTATTTGTTCTAGTTCTATGCAGTCCAATATAGTAACCACTAATCACATGTGGAAAGGAGCTCTGGTGGTACAGTGGGTAAGGTGTGTGGCTGCTGACAACAGGAAGTCTGTGGTTCAAACCCCCCACTGCTCCACTTCTAAAAAGATTTACAACCTCAGAAACCCAATGGAGTCATTGTGAGTCAGAATTGACTCTATGGCAGTGGGTTTGGTTTTTTGGAATCACAGTTGGAAAGGAATGCTCTTGGTATAGTAGTTAAGGAACTTGGCTGTTAACCAAAAAATCAGTGGTTTAAACCCACGAGTTGCCCCAAAGAAGAAAACTGAGGTAGTCTGCTTCCATAAGAATTTATGGCCTTGGAAACCCAATAGTCGTCACTTTGACTTGGAATAGATTCAACTGCAGTGAATTTTCTTTGGTTTGAAAAGCACATGTGGCTATTTAAATTTTAAATTAAATTAATTAAATTTAAAATCTTCAAATTCAGTTCCTCAGTCACAATAGCCAAATTTCAATTTGTCTAATTTATGTGTATGTAATGAGTCTTGATAAAATGTATTTCTTGCTGAGGGTTGCCATTGTGAAAATTTGAAAGCTGCTGTAGGAGAAGGCTTCTTTGGGATGTTACCTGTGAGATACGACTTATTCTAGACACATGTTGCTAAGGATTTGCTAGATATCCTAATCTGAATTCATATGCTTATTTCCCAGTTTATACTTGGTCCTGAATTAATTAGATACCTTGTAAAAGTTAAATGCTTTAGGTAATTTTATTTACTAGATAACAGATGGTCACATCCTATTACATTGTAATTTTGTCAGCATTTGGAAATATATACAAATGGATATGTTCTAATAAAATTTCCGTTTTATCACCATACATGTTCATTTAGCACCTACAAGAATACTTCATTGTATCAGGCCAGAGTGTAAAGAATTGCCTTTACTTGGGTGGCACTTTAGATTAGTTTAAAAATGTTGGCAGGATTTTAACATACTCACACTCCATGTAGGGCTGGAGGTTGAGAATAGGAATATATTTGACATGGCGTCTCTTCTGTTTCTGGGGAAAACATGTTTCTATGTGATCGTAATCCCTATGTTTGTGTGAATTTTGAAAATATTTAAAATCATTTAATTCACATCTCAAACTTTGACAGTTCTTATTAGCTTTTACTACAGAAGAGAAAATTTAAATTCTGACATGTTAAATGAGTATGCCTATGTCATACTGCTAGTAAGAGGACCTAGGATACATATTTTTTTGTTCCCAAATCCATTTTACTCTCACACTCCAAAAACTTTCCCCATCGACATGATGTTGTTGTTGTTTTTTATGTGCCTTTGAGTTGGATCCTATTCATAACAACCCCTCCTTGGGTTTCTGAGGTGATAGTGGAAATTTTTTCCAAGTATTCATGAGTACTTAAAAACAAGACTTGGGCACTTAGTCAGTTACACTCAGTTTTAGACCAAGGAGAACAAACAAGCTTATAAATAATTCGTGAAAATGATTTGCAAAAAAATTACTCTCTTATAAGTCCAGTACATTTTTTTTTACCAGCTCCAGATAGTTCACTAACTTACCCACCATTTACTAATAATTTTAGCATTTTATTCTTATTACATTTACTATATATATATTTTTTCTTTTATTTTGTATATAATATGAAAACATTACTGCAAGAAGAGGCATCACTTAACTGAATTTCTCTCTGACCTGCCATCTGATATGTTTTGGGCCTTGGGCATCTGAGCTCATAGTAATTTGCATGGTAATTAAACTCATTTAGACAATACACTGCTTAATAGGGATGGGACAGCTTCTTACCTAACACTTCATTAAGCTACCTGTGCTAAGGCCTTTCAAGATGACAGGGTCAAGTCCTCACACAATATTAACTATGTTGTACATTTGTTAAAAAAAAAAAAAAAAAAGGTAGTCAGATAACAGTGATGTTGGATTCCGAAATAAATGTTCTCTTCCAGGTCTACCTTGCTACACTGTGTGTTAAACTTTATTTTATTATTTTTTTTCACTTGTAGCTCAGTCTCTATTTTCCCAATTAATATACATGTATTGAAAGCCAGTTAGGTGCAGTTACTTACAATAGAAAGATTAAAACAGTGAATAGGAAAGTCCTGCCTTCGTGAATTGCAATGTAGTATGCAAGGTAGTGTCAAGTGGGCGAACAATTGAAGAATGCTGCAGAGAGTAGAAGACCAATGTTAGCAGTGAATGATAGAGGTTTCATTAATTTTCTACGGAATTGCCAAAGATGAAACAATTAAATCTGTAAATAAATTTATCTGAGAAGACATTTTTAGAAATATTGTTATTTTGTTTTATTTTATTTTTGTTAAATTTTATTGAATTTTAATGAAATACCTTGAAGCAAATAATCTCAGAAGCTGGACTATATGAAAAATAATTTGCCATCAGGATTGGAGGAAGACTAATTAACAACCTGTAACATGCAGATGACATATTTTTGCTTGCTGAAAATAAAGCTAACCTGAAATACTTACTGATGAATGTAAAAGACTATAGCCTTCAGTGTGGATTACACTTGAACTGAAAGAAAACAAAAATTCTCACAACTACACTAATAAGCAGAATTACAATAAACAGAGGAAACTAAATGAAGTTGTCTAGGATTTCATCCTCCACAATCAATGCCATGGAAGCAGCATTTAAGAAGTCAAATGATACTGCACTGAGCAAATCTGCTGCAAAAGACTTATTTAATAAGTTTTAAAAAGCAAAGATGTCACATTGATGACTAAGATGTGCCTGACCCAAATCATGGTCTTTTCACTTGCCTCATATGCATGTGGCAATGAAAAAGAAGACAATAAGAATTGATGCATTCAAATTCTGGTTTTGGCAAAGTATATATTGAAATGAGGATGGTGAGACATTGTCTTGCCCCCTCCTTAGGTTTCTGAGATAGTATCACTTCGGAAGTAGATTGCCCACTTTCCTTCCAAGGAGTGGCTGGTGGGTTTGAACTGCCAGTCTTCTGGTTAGCAGTCAAGTGCCTTAGGCACTACACTAGCAGAGATCTTATTTAAAAAACAGTAAGCAAAAAAAAGAAAAAATAGTACTCCCCAAAAGTACTACTAATACGTATTCTCTCCTAAAAGCAAAACAAAATCAAAAGCAAACAAAGTAAAACGTTCTGCTTTTTTTTGTTTTGTTTTGCTCCGTGGATGGTGTATATGCATTTGTGCTGTGTTTTATTTTGTTTCCACTTCAAGATTTCGTAGTCTTATTATGCCTATGGGCTTTGTGACTCACAAGGAAGAAAGTAGCTTATGCAGAATTTTTCAAGTTTAGTGGCGGAATCCTTTCTGATGGAATACCTCATAGGATTACTCTACGTGCTCTGGGAAATGCTGCTTTGTCAAGCTGTTCACTGGTATTCATATCCTGCGTTTTGAGTCAATATTTGTGTTAGAGTAGCAAAAGGGGCAAGCTGTATCGGAAGTCTGTAGTTGAAAGAAGGATTTCCTAAATTATTTCTCAGGTCAAATGTCACATTCTTTGTTTCTTCTGAACTTCAGTAGCACTTTTATACCAGTCATATAACTTTCATCTAATCTTTTCTGTTGTTTTAGTAAAAGCTCCTGATCACAAAGATTGCCTCTTCAACTTCCGAACAAAACTATTACGTGACAGACTAATATATGCTTATGAATAAGGAATCAAATGATGCTGAGAATTCTGCTCTCTAGATTATTATCCTCAAATATACAGGTAGAGAGTGACATAAGTCATGAAGTGAGAAAAGCAAAGCCCAGTATTATTGTCTGTCAGTTCACTTCATTTGTTCATCCATCATTATCTCAAAATAAAGCAGAGGAGTCAGAGGTTCATGATGCCTGTCTGGGCATAATTAGCCTGTAGTAACCCAGGACTAGGGAGCTCTGGTAGCGTAGTGCCTAAGGCACTTGACTGCAAGCCAAAAGGCTGGCGGTTCAAACCCACCAGCCACTCCTCGGAAAGAAGGTTGGGCAATCTACTTCGGGAGTGATACTCCCTCGGAAAACCAAGGAGGGGTCGCTATGAGTTGGGTCCAACTCGACGGCACATAACAACAACAACAACCTCAGGACTAAGGATCTCTGGTGGTGTAGTGGTTCAAGCATTAGGCTGTTAACTAAAACCTTTGGCCGTTCAAACCCACCAGCTTCTCCATGGGAGAAAGATAAGGCAGTCTGATTTCTCTAAAGATTTATAACCTTGGAAACCCTATGGGGCAGACCTAATATGTCCTAACGTGTCACTATGAATCAGTGTTGACTCTGTGGCAGTGGGTTTGGTTTTTGGAACTTTGAGACACAGCCTTAACAGTAGTAGGTGAGATGGGGGATACCCTCACCAAGAGAGTTGTGATCAGGTATAATGCAGACAGTGGAAACTGGTTTACTGAGATAAGCTGGCTGTGAGACTGAAAGCTGCCTGTAAAGATTGATTAGAAAATAAAGGAATCCCTGTGCTCTTTCTCTGACAAAATACTAGCTCACTAAGAGCAAATGATTAGGTAATGGTGGTCAGTGGTTGCAGGTGTAAATTTAAGCACATTTCCTAACGAAGAAGAAATAGTTCCTGGGAAGTAAGGCGAGTAACAATTTATCTTTACAGGAGACAGTGGCATTCAACAGAGGCATACACGTCAAGAGGTCTAGCAAAATAATAATAATAATAATAATAATAGTTGTTTTCTTACTTTACATTGCTATGCCATTTTTAGAAGCATTCCAAAATATATACTCATTTATATGCCTGATAGTGTTTTATAAATTGAATTTATATGATTGAGAGGAATACCTATATTATGTGTTTGTTTCTGGAGCTACAAAGAGCAGGCTTAGCTATTAGATTGTTTTATTTTATTAGTCAACAGTGGCTTGTAGAATTTAGACTACAAGACCCCATTTCCCTCATCAGACTTTCAGGAGTAGTTTCTCAGATAGATTTATAGAAACAAAACAAAACTTACACTATAACAATGCCCTCCACTGTATTTCTAAAACTTTCTTATGTATTTGAGACCATAATGGGCCATAGAAGTCATCATATAGAAAATTTCCAAGCCACATACGGTACGAACTGGAGATACAATTGATTATGAAAAAATCCTACTACTCATTCCATCTGAATGTAAGTTGGTATAAATCACCTTGCAGGGACAGCTCCAGTTTGTGTGATCCAAGAGAAACTTCTATCATGCCTCCTCTGGTCACTGACTGGTAGAGCCAAAAATTCTTGGCTCTGTGTGCTCTGTGTAGAAACTGTACTTTAAGCCATCCAACATTACTACTTCTCTGGACTCATAGAAATTCATCTAAGAGCACAGTAGGAAAATCATCCAAGATAACATTATCTGTCCTCCCTTTCACTATCATTCCTAATTCCTTCCACTTACCAAGACTCATTGTTTCTCATTTTCTCTACAGATCTTCTACTCTAATACCTTTTACTTACAATTTTATCCCCTTTTTCTGCCTAAAGCTACGATCCAGGATTTTGTCCCAGAAGGTTTGTAACAATTTACAATTCTGGCAACACCCTCCCCAACGTGAATGATTCCATTTGCTTGTATCGCTATTAAATTAATGGGCAAAACCATCGTCTTATTCTAAATTATCTTCTTGGGGATTAATTTGTTTTAGCAATGTATATTTCTCTTTTAGTCTGTTCATACAACTTTTTTTCCCAATTTGTTATTTGTATTTTACTTTTATGGAAGTTTATATATTTATGTATCTAAATCTCTTATTATTCTTTTTCATTTTTCCTTTACATATTCTGGCCTTGGTGTCATTCCTAGGGAATTCATACTCATCTAAGGATTATGCAAATATTTAACTTTGTATTCTTACTAGTAAATCCCTGTAAGGACATACTGACCAGGCAGGTTGCAAATCCCAGGTTCCAGACTTGGATATTGTCAAAATCCGGACAACTTCAAGGATTTAGTCTCAATTCATCCTGTACTAATTCTGTGGGTCTCCTGAGTAGACTGATAACAAGAAGGGCAATGATAAGATCATCAAATCACCCACGTAAAAACCGTCATAGACTAAAAATTGCAGAATCTGGTTGAAATTAAAAGTAAAGACTTTTAATTGTGGGTTAAATAAATTTGCAAACTGAGAATCACAAAATCCAGAGGATTCTGAACTAAGTGATCCAAGTAGGAGACAGTTCAGAGAGTTCTAAGAGAATATAAGAAAGTTTAGTAAAAATTCAGTAATCAGTTGACATTTAGGATGATGGTATGTCTGATTGGTAGGAGATTACAAATATGTTTCTAAAGTTGTTTTTTAAAATTACAAAATAATCATTAACTTGAGCGTATGTGGTCTCAAAACAGTCATGAGACACTTCTTGTGTGACTCCAGGGAGGACATGTAAAATTCTAGTTTGTTTTGAGTATGCATCTATTTTGAGAATTCTTTTGGACTTGGCTTCCCAGGCAGTAAACAAAATCTTTAAGCAAACAAAATGTTTTCTGAAATTGTTTACCAAGAAATTTTCCCAGTGTTCAGTGGAGATTTACAGGAATGCCAGCTCTATTCCTCATGCAGAGGTAACTTTTGATTCAAAATGGAGTTTTAGTTTCAGAACTTAGGAAAGCCACCATCTCATATGTCAGGGGTCCTAGGTTAATTTGGGGTGCTTGCAATCAGCAGTCATCTGTCAGTTTGTTGTACTGTGGTGGCTTTCATGTTTCTGTGAGGCTGGAAGCTATGCCGTTGGTATTTCAAATAACAGTAGGGTAAACCATGGTGGACAGGTTACAGCAGAGCTTCCAGATTAAGACAGACTAGGAAGAAGGAAGGGGCTATCTACTTCTGAAAAGAAAGTGGCCACTGAAAATCTTATGATTAGCAGTGAAACACTGATATATTACTGGAAAACTTTATGAGCAGCAGTGAAACACTGATACAGTGCCAGAATGTGAACCCCTTCGGTTGGAAGACACTCAAAATATACCTGGGGGAGAGCTGCCTCCTCAAAGTAGAGTTGACTTTAATGACATGGATGGAGTAAAACTTTTGGGACCTTCATTTGCTTATGGGCCACAACTGAAAATGGGAAGAAATAGCTGCAAATGTTCATTAATAATTGGAACATAGAATATATGAAGTATGAATCTAGGAAAATAGGAAGTTGTGAAAAATAAAATGGAATCCATAAAGATCACTATTGTGGGCTTTAAAGAGCTAAAACAGACTTAGTATTGACCATTTTGAATCAAACAATCATATAGTCTACTATACCTGGGATGACAAATTGAAGAGAAATGGTTTCATATTCATCATCAAAAAGAACATTTCAAGATCTATCCTAAAATGAAATGCTTCAGTGATAGGACAATATCCATACACTTAAAAGGAAGACCAGTTAATACTACCATTATTCAAATTTATGAACCAACCATAACAGCCAAAGATAAAGAAATTGAAGATTTTTACCAATGTCTACAGTCTGAAATTAACCAAACATGCAATGAGGATATTTTGATAATTACTGTTATTATTGATTGCAATGTGAAAGTTGGAAACAAAGAAGAAACATCAGTAACTGGAATATATGGCCTTTGTAATAGAAATGGCTCTTGAGATCACATGATAGAATTTTGCAAGACCAACGACTTACTCATTGCAAATACCTTTTTTCAGCAACAAAAACAGAGATGCTACATGTGGTCCTCACCAGATGAAATACACAGGAATCAGATTGACTACATCTGTGGAAAGAGGTTATGGAGAAAGTCAATGTTATCAGTCAAAAGAAGGCCAGGAGATGATTTTAGAATACACCATCAATTGCTCCTATACAAGTTCAAATTGAAGCTGAAGAAAATTAAAACAAGTCAACATTAGCCAAAATATGACCTTGATTATATCCCACCTGAATTTAGAGACAATTTGAAGAATGGATTTGACCAAAGACCAGTCGAGTTTTAGAATGACATTAAGAACATCATACATGAAGAAAGCAAAAGGTCATTAAAATACAAGAAAGGAAACAAAAGGCCAAAATGGATGTCAGAAGAGATTCTGAAACTTGTCCTTGAATGTAGAGTAGCTAAAGGGAATGGAAGAAATGATGAAATAAAAGAACTGAACAGAAAATTTCAAAGGGTAGCTCAAGAAGACAAAGTAAAGTATTATAATAAAATGTGCAAAGACCTGAAATTAGAAAACCAAAAAGTAAAAATGCACTCATCATTTCTAAAGCTGAAAGAACTAAAGAAAAGATTTAAGCCTTAAATTGTAATATTGAAATATTCCATGGGCCAAATATTGACTGATACAGGAAACATCAAAAGAAGATGGAAGTGGTATACATAAAGAATGGGTTGATGTTCAGCTGTTTCAGGAGGTAACATGGTAGTGAAGGAAGAAATCCAAGCTTCGCTGAAGTAATTAGTGAAATTGCCAAGAAATTTAGAAGACAGCTACCTTGCCAACTGACTGGAAGACATTGACATTTGCACCCAATGCAAAGAAAGGTAATCTAACAGAAACTGGAAATTATTGAACAATATCATTAATAATGTGCAAGTAAAATTTTTGCTGAAGATAATTAAAAAATGGTTACAGCCATTTATTGACAGGGATCTCCCAGAAATTCAAGCTAGATTCAAAAAAGGATATGGAATGATTGATATGGTAGTTAAGTTGTGTGTCAATGTGGCTGGGCCTGGTTTTGAGTGTCTGGGCAGCAGGATGTAGCTATTCCCCATGATGAGACTGGTAATCAACTCCATGGCAGTATCTGCTGGAGCAGGTGAGTAGCTGCCTTAGGGATGTGATCTCCTTCCAGTATGTAAGAAGAAGCTTTGAGAAATATCTCTGCAGGTTTTTGGCATTCTTGGACCCTGAATGTAGCTGAGTCTTCATTCAGTAGCCTTCCATGATTTCCTGCTAGTCTTGGAAATGTTTCTGGGCTTGAACTAGTGGCCTGCCATGTTGTTTTATAATCTTGGGACTATGCCATTTTACTTGTTGACTTTGGCTTGTTAGACTCAGCAGCCAGCAGCTGCCTGAGTGAAGAGACACCCCCAGGTCCAGTGGGCCAGGAGCAAGAGGCAGCGCTGAAGCCCAAGGTCAAAGAGCTTTCACCTAGCCCCTAGAGATGGCACTTTGAACTCAGACTTCTAGCCTCCTAAACTGTAAGTGAATAAATTTCTATTTGTTAACACCATCTATCTGTGGTATTTCTGTTAGAGTGGCACTGGAGAACCCAAACAGAAGGTAATTAGTTTTGTTTATAATTTTTTTTTTTTTTGCTAGAGACTAGCACAAGGCCTAGTAGCATAGTGCCTGAGGCACTTGGCTGCTAACCAGAAGGCTGGTTGTTCAAACCCACCAGCCACTCCTCAGAAGGAAGGTGGGGCAATCTACTTCCATAGTGATACTGCCTCAGAAACCCAAGGAGGGTCGCTATGAGTTAATCCGACTCAACGGCACATAACAACAACAGCAACACAATAAGCACAAGGCCAGGCACACTGGTCCTCAGAAAGTATCATGTATGAATATAAATGTGGGTTACTCCACTTATTTAAAGAGAATGAGCTCTTTATGACATGAGCAAGAACATAATAGAGTAGTACTTTTTGTAAAAGCAAATAGCATACATGAAAAAGCAAATTGTCTATCTTCATAGAATATATACATATATATATTCATACATGTGTGTGTGTGTGTGTGTGTGTGTATGTGATATCCTAATATTGTTAGTGTTGTTAGGTGCTGTTAAATAGGTTCTGACTCATATCGACTCTGTGCACAACAGAATGAAACACTGTCTTGAGATCTTCAAAATCCTTGCTCTGTTTGAACCCATTGTTGCAGCCACTCTGTCAATTCATCTAGTTGAGGATCCTCCTCTTTTTCACTGACCCTCTACTTTACCCAACATGATATCTTCCAGAAACTAGTGCTTACTGATAACATGTCCAAAATGCTTGAGACAAAGTCTCACCATTCTTGCTTCTAAAGAGTATTATTCTGTCTGCACTACTTCCAAGACAGAGTGGTTCATTATTCTGGCAGTTCATGGTATATTCAGTATTCTTCACTAATACTACTTTCAAATATATCAATTCTTCTTTCTTCCTTATTCATTGTCCAACTTTTCCATGCATATGAGGCAATTGAAAACACCATGGTTTGTGTCAGGTGCACCTTAGTCCTCAAAGTAACATCTTTGCTTTTTAATACTCTAAAGAATTATTTTGCAATACATTTGTCCAGTATACTATGTGTTTGATTTCTTGACTGCTACTTCCATGGGCATTGATTGTGGGTCCAAGTAAAATGAAATCTTTGATAATATCTATCTTTTCTCTGTTTATCATGATGTTACTTAATGATTCAGTTCTGAAGATTTTTGTGTTATGTTGAGGTGAAATCCATTTTGAAGGCTATATTCTTTGATCATCAGGAAATGCTTCACGTCTTCTTCACTTTCAGCAAGCAAGAATGTGTCATCTGCATATCTCAGGTTGTTAATGAGTCTTTCTCCGATCCTGATTCCACATCCTTCCTCATCTAGCCCAGCTTCTCAGATTATTTGCCCAGCATACAGGTTGAATAAATACAGTGAGAGGACACAATCATAGCACACACCTTTCTTGATTCTATACCATGCAATATCCCCTCCTTGTGTTCAGAGGAGGCCTCTTGGTTGCTATATAGTTTTCACATGGACACAGTTAGGTGTTCTGCAATGCCAATTCTTTGCAATGTTTTATAATTTGTTATGCTCCACAGAATTGTGTATGCCTTTGCATAGTCAATAAAACACAGGTAAACATCTTTCTGGTATTCTCTACTTTCAGACAAGATCCATCTGGCATCAACAATGATCTCCCTCCTTCCACATCCTTTCCTGAATCCAGCTTGCATTTCTGGCAGTTTCCTGGCCATGTATTCATGAAACTGTTTTTGAATTATCTTCAGCAAAATTTTACTTGCATGTGATATTAATAATATTGTTTAGTAAGCTCCACATCCTGTTGTATCGCCTTTTTTTTTGACATGGGCACAAATATACATCTCTTCCAGTTGGTTGGCCAGGTAGCTCTCTTCCCAATTTCCTGATAAACACAAATGAGTGCATCCAGCATTGCATCCCTTTATTGAAATATCTCTGTAAGTATTCTCTCTATTCCTGGAGATTTGTTTTTTACAAATACCTTCAGTGCTTCTTAGACTTCTTTAACATATGCTATCTCCTGAATGGTTGACTGTTGACCAATTCTTTTGGTACAGTGACTCTGTGTTTCCCTTCCATATTTTATTCATGCTTCCTGCACCGCTCAATAATTTGATCATAGAATCCTTTGATATTGAAACTCAATGCATGAATTTTTTCTAAGTTCTTTCACCTTGAGAAATGCCAAGTGTGTTATTTTCTTTTGGGTTTATAACTCCAGGTCTTTACACATTTTATTATAACACTTTACTTGAACTTCCTGAGATGAAATTTTAAATCTTCTGAAATCACCTTTTTCATCATTTCTTCCATTCACTTTAGCTATTCTGTGTTCAATAGAAAGCTCCAGAGTCCATTTTGGTCTTTTTATTTTCTTTTGTTTCACGTCTTTTTAATGACCTTTTGCTTTCCTCATGTATGATGTCCTTGATGTCAACCCACAACCCATCTGGTCTTCATTCACTCATGTTCAGTATGAAAAATCTATCCTTGAAATGGTCTATAAATTCAGCTTGGGTATGTCCAAGGTCATACTTTGGGTCCCATGGACTTATTTTCATTTTCTTCAGCTTCAACTTGAACTTGTATGTGAGCAATTGATAGTCTTTTCCACAACTGGCCCCTGGCCTTATTCTGACTGATGTATTATTTTTCTCTATCATCTCTTTTAACAGATGTCAATTTATGGGTGAGAACCATGTGTGAAGTCACTGTTTATGTTTTTGAAAAAGTTATTTCTAGTGAATAGGTCATTGGTATTGCAAAATTCCATAATGTAGTCTCTGTTGTCATTTCTATCAGTAAGACTGAATTTTCTAACTGCTGATCCTTATTTGCTTCCAACTTTTGCATTCCAGTCACCAGTAATTATCAATGCATCTTGATTGCATGTTTGATCAATTTCAAACTGCAAACATTGGGAAAAAATCTTCAATTTCTTCATTTTTAGCATTCAAAGTCGGTGTGTACATTTAAATAATAGTCGTATTAAGTGGTTTTCCTTTTGTTATTAACTAGCTTTCCTGGTGGTGTTGTTCCTTCTAGACAGTTGGATATTATCCTATCACTGACATCATCGTACTTCAAGATACATCTGGAAGTGATCTTTTTGACATGCATGTGATGCCATTCCTCTTCAAGTTGTCATTTCTGGCATAGTAGATTATATGATTGTCTGATTCAAAATGGCCAATACCAGTCCATTTTAGCTCATTAATGCCTTGTTGTTGTTGTTGTTATGTGCCGTCGAGTCAAACACGACTCATAGCGACCCCTCCTTGGGTTTCTGAGGCAGTATCACTACGGAAGTAGGATTGCCCAACCTTCCTTCCGAGGAGTGGCTGGTAGATTTGAACCGCTAGCCGTCTGTTTAGCAGGCAAGTGTCTTAGCCACTATGCTACCAGAGCTCCTCATTAATGCCTAGGATATTGATTTTAAAGCATTCCATTCCAGCAAAAAAAAAAAAAAATGCATTTTGGTAAAACCATGTTGACTCTCATTAGTCCAAGAACTTTATTAAGCAAAGTTAAAAATTAAAAAGAAGCATGAGATAGAGCTTCTAACCACTTCACTCCAAAAAGCATAAACAATAATTTATTTTTTGAATTTTTAGGAGCTACAGGGCCCTTCATCAGGGATCCAATGCCTCTGGTCTGTTGGGATAGTTGATTTCCTTCTTCACTCACCATTCAATCCCTGTTTGTCAGTTGGCAGAAATCATTGTATAGGATCAGGAGAAAGTTATTCAAACAAAACTGGTCTGATACATCAGTAATACTTCCTACTGAAAAAGGTAGCTTCACAGACCTTTATGTCATGAAGGATTAAATTTTATCTTACTTTTCTCTTTGCTCCAGTAATCTATTTGGGAGCCATGGAACTTAGACACAGCCAAATCACATTTTCAGATATATAGTTATAATTGTGTTGTTTAGTGTTTAGTGTCATCAATTTTGACTCATAGTGACACTATGTGATAGATTAGAACTGCTCCAGAGAGTTTTTTAGTCTGTAATCTTTTTGGAAGCATATCACCAGGTCTTTTCCCAATGGAGGTGTTGCTGAGTTTGAACCAACAACCTTTCAGTTAGCAACTGAGTACCACTGCAATACCAAAACCAAAAAATCAGAATCATTTCTATCAAGTCAATTCAAACTCATAGTAATCCTCATTGGGTTTTTAAGATATAAATCTTTATGGAAGTTGACTGCCTCATCTTTCTTCTGTGGAGTGGATGGTGGATTTGAACCACGAAGCTTTTGGTTAGCAGCCAAATGCCTTAACCACAATACTGCCAGAGTTCCTTATTACTATACCACGGCTCCTTAATTGCAATCATCGTAACTATATATTTCTCAGTAAAAAATCAGCAATTTATTTCCAGTCATTTTATATCATTTCTTCTAAAATTGATCAGCCCTTTCTCTCTCTTTGCTTAGTTGTGGTGTCTGTGATATGTAGGTAGAAATGGCCTTAACAAGAGGGGGAAATATAGGAATATAGATTCCTACATGAATCTAACCTCACTAGTTGGCTTGCTATCCCTGAGACAATCTGCCAATTATTGTCTTGAAACAAGGTATGATAGTCAAGGTTGTGGGTCAACTTGACTGGGCCTGGTTTTGAGTGGCTGGGCAGCTGGGTATAGTTATTCCCCAGGATAAGATTTGTATTCAACTCCATGGTGAAATCTACTGGAGCAGCTGAGTAGCTGCCTAGGGATGTGGTCTGCTTCCAGTATATAAGGAGTTTTGAGATAAGTCTCTGCAGATTTTTGGCATGCTTGGACCCTCCATGTAGCTGAGCTTTTATTTAGCAGCCTGCTATATTTCCTGCTGCTCTTGGGGCTGCCTCTTGACTTGAACTGGTGGCCTGCCATATTATTTGGTAATCTTAAGACAGTGTCATTTTATTTATCGACCTTGGGCTTGTTAGCCTCAGCAGCCAGCAGCTGCCTGAGTGAAGAGACACCTCCATGTCCAGTGGGCCAGAAGCAAGAGGCAGAGCTGAAGGCCAAGGTCAAGAGACTTTCATGCAGCCCCTAGAGCTGGCATGTTGGACTTGGATTTCTAGCCCCCGAAATTGTAAGAGAATAAATGTCTGTGTCTGTTAAAAGCACCCATTTGTATTATTTTCTGTTAGAACGGCACTAGATAACCAAAACAGAAGGAATGTGTCTCAATATCCCCATTTTTAAAATAAAAATCATCCTAGAAAAACTTGAACAAAATGCTTTATTTTAGTTCTAAATGGACACCAGAGAGACCTCAATAAAATTCCAGCAGATCTGTGGGTCAGCCTTTGTGAGAGTCATTTTAAGAGATGAAATGAGCAGTGAGTTCCTGTGATAAGTACCTTGTCAACCCATTTGACAACTGTGGGCCTAGCATCACCAGCCTTACCTCAACTTACCTCAAGTTTGATACCAGAAGGTTTGGTCAGGCAAAATACTTGCTGTATTCTCATTGTGTATGCTCATCATTTATCAAAGAATCAATTATTATTTCATGATTCAAAATACTGAGTTCAAATATGAAAGTATTTATTATGTAAGGCATTTGGCTGCTAACCAGAGGTTCACTGGTTCAAACCCACCAGCTGCACTATGAAAGAGAAATGGGGCAGTCTGTCTCCATAAAGATTTACAGCCTTAGAAACCCAATGGCTGGTACTATGAGTTGGAATCAACTCAATGGTAATGAGTTTGGTTTGAGTTATGTATAAAATATCATTCTGGGCTCTGGTATTGAATAATTGATAAAAGTGTAATTAGAGAGATAAACAATTAACTATATTTAGCTAATTAACTATAATAAGAGGCAATAGGATATTTATTATGTGAATATATATGTGTGTGTGTATATATATATATATATATACACTATATATATATATATATATTATTTCATTTCATATTTATATGAAATGAAATGGTTGAATAGAGGGAAATAGATAAATTCAGGCCTTGTGAATACCTTTGTTGAGCTTATCTTCCAGCAGGAAAGAAAAGACAGACACAAATCAAAATACAGAAAGATACAGCTCTTATAACATTTAGGAAAAAAAAAGAAAAAAAGATGACAGACTCGGATTAACCATTACAGGCACACACATGAGTGCATGGATGTGAGCCATGTGAGTACATTATTGTATGTTCAGAGAGTCTCAAATTAATTTGTGTGTGTGTGAAAGTGAGGGCAAAATTGAATAAGCTGTTACTTATACTAAAAAGTAGCCAAATCCTTTAGCAGATTTATAAACATAAGACCATTGTGTTCCCCTAGAAAATGGAAAGGAGAAGCTGTTCTATTTCCTGTTTCATTTTCCTGCTCCAAGTAAGTGGTTAATCTGATTACCATGACAGCCTAGAAGTATCTGTGAGCTAAAGTGATGTTAAGGCGACTTTCTTGGTCTAGCCTGTTCCTTCAAAACTATGTTATGGTTTGCTAGCTATTTCTGGAGGAAATAAGGGTTTTATAGAAATCATGCAATCACCAAGTTGTAGGATTAGCTTAGTGATTAATAAGAAAATTTGTTTTTGATTTATTTTGAATCACTTAAACTAATAATAATTAAAAAAAAAAAAAAACTTGTGTAGATAACAAAAAACAACACCATAAAATAATTATGCATTAACACACAGCTTCTCATAAAAACTGTTTAAAAAATACTCTATCATGCCAATTTAAGATAAGATAGTTGAGACCTATGTGAGTGTACATGTCTTGCCTTGGGTGACATCAAAAATTGATGTATAAAGCTTAACTTTCCCTGATTATGTGCCATATCACCATCATTCTTGGACTAACTCCAAAATTCCTTTCCTTTACATAAATACTTGATATTCTTTCCACTGAGCTTCCCTATGTAACCCTGTTGACAATGTCTGGCCCTTCTCCTGTCCATGGTTATAGATATCTTTGTTAGAAAAAAATTCAGTGAGAAAATTTTTAGGGTATGTATTCAAATACAGTATCTTATTTATAAATAAATAGACTCAGGAGCTCTGGTAGCATAGTGGCTAAGATACTTGACTGCTAACCAGAAGGCTGGTGGTTCAAACCCATCAGCCACTCCTCGGAAGGAAGATGGGGCAATCTACTTCCGTAGTGATACTGCCTCGGAAACCCAAGGAGGTGTCGCTGTGAGTCAGGTCCGACTAGATG
>NW_006921782.1:5605501-5606880 GCF_000298275.1 Orycteropus afer afer | reverse complement strand
ACTGTAAGAAATAAACTACATGCCACAGGATCTCACTGTCCTTCAGATATTATTGTTGTTAGATGCTGTCAAGTCCATCCTGACTCATAGCAACCCTGTGTACAACAGAGCAAAACACTGCCCAGTCCTGTATCATTTTACAATCCCTTCAGATATAGATGTATTTAATTCATCATATCTCAGTAACCTGACATTGGCTCCAGCTCTGAAATGCAAATCTCATTCCCCATGCCATTGTTTCCTAGTCGGAGGTGACTTAAGAGAACACGTAGACATTATCTTTGACCAGCTTTGCCTCCAAAGATCTGAAAGGTGACGGTATTTTTGTAATGTATGCTTTCAATTCTTTTACCATAGTCCACTCTGACTTTCACAAGACATATACAGGCCGGAGAACATAAAATTTGATTAAAACTGTGGATTTTGTTTACATGTAGGAGAGCATTTTGAGCTCACTTAACAGATGCCTTCACAACCCTAATACCAATCAAGGAAAAGTGCAGGGTATGCTGCAAAAATCAATATATTATTCGCTTTGGGCATTTCAAAAGAAAGATCGAGTTTCTGAAGTTAGAAATATGTTAGCCCCAAATAATTCATTTTAGCTCTACTTCTAGAGCTCTATTTCTAACTCTCTCTCTTTTAATTTCTTTGTGACTAAGTTGATTAAAGCAAGCATTAGCAAAATACAGTCTTCAGATACAGTGCCAAGCCAGGATTAGAGCAGGCACTTCAAAATGTATGGTAATGAATGAACACGTAGTCTTTATAATTATTTGTGATAAGGGTCATACAACTTAGCAGCAAAGGAAAATACTAGTTTCCAGCAACTATTTCTTTTATTTCTTGCTAGAAAATGTTCACTCTTTTCCTAGTAATTGCCTGTTATGATTAATATACATAAAAATTTCAGTTGTAAATGGTCTGATCATTTAAGTATAGAGGTCTGGTTCAGCATTAAGAACACAAATAAACAAAACTGTTAGGTAAGAGACAGCCAATTCAAACAATTGAATCATACAAATAGCACTTTATTTTAGTGCAGGGTAGATAGATTTTAATATTCATAAACTCACTGCCATCATACGTATGTGTCTTTTATTATTATTTTCTTTTTACCTTATAGTATTCTGAAAGCTCTGAAACAATGATTTCTACCTTTGAAAAGATTCTATCCAACTCATAGTGACCCCTCCTTGGGTTTCTGAGATGGTATCACTACAGAAGTAGATTTCCCAATCTTCCTCCCCAGGAGTGCCTGGTGGATTTGAACTACTAGCCTCTGGTTAGCAGTCAAGTTCCTTAGGCATCATGCCACCTGAGCTCCCCCATTTTATTTTAATACCACTCAAATGGAAATAATAATAATAATTTTATAT
>NW_006921782.1:5603620-5605401 GCF_000298275.1 Orycteropus afer afer | reverse complement strand
TTTTTTTTTTTTTTCAAAACTACTGCACAGGAAAAGCTTAAGTCATTGCTGTGAATTCTACAGATCATTTTTTGTATTAATCATAATCATTATACAATTAGCTCATATGCCATGTCATCCTGCCCTTAGACAAGCAGTAGTACCATTCTGTAAGAGTTTAAAAGTGGATGTGTGCACATGTGCACACACATTTTGATTGGCAAATATTTTTGAATAATGTATATAGTGTTCTGTTAAACTAATTTTTAATTCTCAGTAGGAATGTTTGCAAAACCATTTCTAGAAGAGAAGCAATTAATACAATGACAGTATCAGCAGAATTTGAACACTAGGACTGGGTGTGTCTTTGATGTGTTCATGCTTGTTTGCTTAGGTTTATTTTTTTTCAGAGAACTTGTGCATCGTGAAAGTATTTCAATATTTTTGAAATTAGATGCTATTTGTATACTTCTTAAAAAATCAAACAAGAGCAGCAACAAGATTTTGTGGATTTTTATTGTGTGAGTTAATGTAAAAAAGCCAAATGTGTATGCCACTGCATGGTCATTATTCATTGTAAAGGGAGAGGCGGGACCTAAAAATAATACTATAAGTAGATACTAGATTAAGAAGCTTTGAAATAGACATTATGGGACCATGGTAATATCTCTCTATTTTATATTACACTATATCTGGGTCATCAAAAAATACCCAGAATAAAAATTTGGTCTTCAGAGAGCCACATTTAGGTCGGCCATTTTCCACTGAGATGCTAGATTACTCCTGGGAGCAAACGTACCGCAGCAGGATGAAGACCAAAGTAAGTGTGGAATTTGAAGGGGGCAAAGGAATTGGATTTAAAGATAATATTCTCACACTAACTTACAATATGAAAAGTTCAAAAATCTCCTAAAACCTAATCACACTTCTAATTGCTCTTCTGAAATGCCCATCCTTCCTTCAGGACCTAGCAGTCTTCCTAGAGTTAAGTGGAATACACTTCAAAATGCATTAGCTAGTCCAGTGTTTTTTCTACCTTTTTATTTCCATATCACACCTGTAATATTGTTTCAACTTTATAGCATCGTCCTAGTAAATACATTCAACTTACAATTACCCTCACCAATAAAGGGGATCATTAGTGCAGATAATTGAAATTGGTGAATAATCTGCTCCATTGGCCTGCAGCTAGCATCCCCACCAAGGCTACACAGTTCTTTCTTCCTTTTTTTTTTTTTTTTTTTGGTAGGGAAAGAAGTCAAGGCCTTTGCTCTGAGCAAGAGTCTCAACTGAAAAGGTCTTGTCTCCCACCTTAGCCAGAGTAAAGTCAGGTGTACACTGCCCAAAGTCTTTCAAAACATGCTCAGTTCTCTGTATGTCATACCACTGCAAACACTTTTATCTAGATTGAAAACTGGGTGTTGTATTGACAGCAATGAGATATTTAAGAGCCAGAAATGACTGAGCATGTTGACATCAACTGAACATGCCAAGATCTGTATAGTTCTTAACCTAGGATTTAGTGTTTCCTCTGTCTGCAAAACAGAAGAGTCCCTTGGTGTTGGAAATGCTGAATGCACTTGGCTGCTTACCAAAAGTTTTGTGGTTTTGGTTCATCCAGAGGCACCTCAGAAGAAAGGCTTAGAGATCTACTTATGAAATATTGTTGTTGTAATGTGCCATCAAGTCCGACCTGACTCATAGTGACCCCTCATTGGGTTTCCGAGGTGGTATATCTATGGAAGTAGATTGCCCAATCTTCCTTCCGAGGAGTGGCTGGTGGGTTTGAACCGCCAGCCTTC
>NW_006921782.1:5596407-5603520 GCF_000298275.1 Orycteropus afer afer | reverse complement strand
GGTTAGCAGTCAAGTGCCTTAGGCACTATGCTACCAGAGCTCCTTATGAAATATGAGCCATTGCAAACCATATGGAACACAGTTGTATTCTGACACATGGGTTTGCCATACCAGAATCAATTCAATGGTAACTGGTTTAAAAAAAAAAAAAAAAAAAAGAAGAAGAAAGAAAGAAAGAAAACTAACAGAAATGCAATGTAGTGTAATGTTCCTCCTCATTCACACTCTATTTTCTCTCACAAGATAGCATAGACAGCTGTTAGTATCTAAGACATTTCTTCCCTCATGGAATGTCAGCAGGGGCTGTCATTGTTTCAATATACTCTTTAAAAATTATTAATGCCACCAAGGGAGCTGTGGTAGTATAGTGCCTAAGGCATTTGACTGCTAACCAGAAGGTTGGCAGTTCAAACCCACCAGCCCCTCCTTGGAAGGAAGGTGGGGCAATCTACTTTCATAGTGATTCTGCCTTGGAAACCCAAAGAGGGGTCGCTATGAGTCGGGTCCGACTCAACGGCACATAACAACAACAACAAAATGCCACCAAAGTTCTCCTGACAGAAAAACCTCTCATGTGAGAGGCTGAAGTGGTGATGAGTCATAGAAACAAAGATTACTGATCTGATGGGATCAATTGGAGAACGATGATTGAATCAAATGGTCCTGCCAAGATCATAAACCTCAAGAGCAGAGCTCAGTCCATCATAAATGTCATGGCAGCCCTGACACTGAGCTCATCCAGGCTTTGCAGTCTATCGGCACCTTCTTCCTTTTCTTCAGCTGCATTCTTTCTACTATGGTACAGGCCAGCTTTCTCTTCCCCCATTTTCATTCAACTTTTTTATACTTTTATACATCTTTCTCTTTCATTATTCTTTGCTCCTTTTCCTAATATTATCTTTTTGTTACATCCCTGACCCTCATTTTCCAACCCCCTCCTCTTTCTTGTATAAAATGTCTTACTTCCTTAATTTACTCCAAAAAATATGCTTTTTTATACTTTTCTTATACATGTACATCCTACCCCAATCTTTTTCACTTTCCTCATTTCTCTCTGTCCCTAGCACCCTGCATCTCTGATTAGATGCCATATGTATAACAAAGTAGACAGATGCTTTGCTGTTAAACTAAAGGGTTTTTAATCTACCAGAACAGAAACCACAAGCTTTCTTTTCATTTGGGGACATCAGCAATTCATGGCAAAGGGCTTAGGAATACAAATGAGGGTTTTTTCTTCAAGCAGCATGGGGTCTCAGCATGTATGTCTTACTCTCTCCTTATTTCATTTGATCTACAAAGTGAAAATCTGTCCATGTGATGGATTCATAAATATCACTAATGACACTTAGTTCTTTGTATATATAATGTTTTCACTGTGGGAGTAGTGGGCAGAGGTCCATGACTAACATGCATTTTACCTATTTATTTACCAACATTTTTGAAAAATCTGTGACATTCTACAGTGTTTATTTTAATGGGCGTCTCAGCTGAAATTTACCAAATCTTTATATAAATTGGAAGTGTTTGTGTTTCCTTGACCCTTTATTTGTGATCAAGCATATTTTTTGGGGTAGACTATGAATACACACAGACATCCTCTCAGACCACATAGCCAGCATGTCCAGGGCGCTATTTCTGACAGGCATTACACACAGAATTCTCGCTGATCCAAGAGACAAAAAAGTGAGAAGAGGAGTCAGCTGTTTCAGTGTAAGGTCGCTATCTTTGGGTTCTCTAACTCACTGCTGTCCAGTCAGATCTGACTCATAAGCGACCCCTCCTTGGGTTTCTGAGGCAGTATCACTACGGAAGTATATTGCCCAACCTTCCTTCCGAGGAGTGGCTGGTGGATTTGAACTGCCAGACTTTTGGTTAGCAGTCAAATCCCTTAGGCACTACACCACCAGATCTGCCTAGGGTTCTCTAGAGAAGCAAAACCAGTGATATATGGTGGCAATCTACTTCCATAGAGATACTGCCTTGGAAATCCAAGGAAGGGTTGCTATGAGTTGGAACTGACTTGATGGCAGGGAGTTAGTTTTATTTATTTATTTATTTATTTATTTATTTATTGTTTTATATATATTTGTGTGTGCATGTGCATATGTGTGTGTATCACTAAAAGAGAGAGAGAAAGAGAAATTTATTTATCTCGGAGAAATGCCTCACAAAGTTATAAAGGCTAGGAAATCCCAAGTTCACAGATCAAATGTCAAGCTGGAGGCTTCTCTGACTCACACAGTTGTAGAGGCTGATGAACCCAATATCGGCAGGCAGTATTGCAGATGGTGGGCTTCAGAGGATGATGAATCCAAGATCAGCAGGTAAAATGGAATATTGTTGGCTCAAAGGCTGTGAAGGCAACAATCCCAAGAATGGCAAGCAATATAGCAGGCCACTTGTTTAGCTCCAGAAACCAGATGAGCTAGATGAGGGAACCAGATACAGCAGAAAGCCAGAAAATTTTCATAGTATGTCCCTATATATGCATATATGTATGTAGGAATGCATATATGTATATATATGAAGCAAGCCACACTACTGAGGAAAACCCCTTTCAAGTATTTGGCTACTCATAGCATATCTCATTTTGAAGGTGATTACGTTACCAGATCTCATCATGAGTGATGCAATATTAGAACTGCTTAAACCACTTAGAATCATGGTCCAGCCTAAATGACACACAACCTTAACTATCACACTCACCTAGACAAAGGCATCTTGATTCCAATGTTAGTTGATAAAGGTGCCTCTACTGTAGAAGTCAGCTTCCATTCTCTCTTCGGTGTGGGATGGTGATGCTGCCACAGAGACGGGCCCCACAGATGCTTCACCTTCAGTTAGCACCGTGGGGGTATGGATAAGGTTGCTGTGTAGGTCACACCCAGAGTCTTTCACATCGAGTGTGTATCCTGAGTCACCAGGAGCTCCAGTGTAACTTTAACTAAGATGGCATCTCCTGGTCTTCATGCATTTCTGTCCCTACACTGTCATTGAAGGTGCTTGAAGATTTCATCTTCCCTGAGCTACCTCCTCACAAACTTTCCCTAATGTAAAATATTTTGTTGGATCAACAGAGTGTGTGTGTCCCTCTCTTGTTTTTCTCTGCTGTGTTCATGCCTTCTGGGTCTGCTAGCCCTTTACTATCAGTGCTAGAAACCTCTGTCTGCTTCTCTTCCATTAAGAAGAATCTAGCACTACAGGCCTTGCCCAATGGAGCCTGACTGACCACAGTAGCCCCTTTGAACAAAGATTCTAGTGCTAAGCCTTGTGTGTTACCTGGGGGTTGGATGTTTTTCTGACTTGTGCAAAATTGCTGCTAAAGTTGGGAAATATAATTTTGCAATACTTAGCTGTGATCAACTGACAAAATGATTTTTCATTAAATACCATGCCCCCCAAAAAACTACATTGCTATTGGGGTGATTCTGACTCATAGCTACCTTATAGGACAAGATAGAACTGCCCCGTAGAGTTTCCAAAACTGCAAATCTTTTCAGAAGCAGACTGCTATATCTTTCTCTTGCAGAGCACCTTGTAGGGTTGAACCACTGATCTTTTGGGTAGCAGGTGAGCCCTTTAACCACTGTGCAAATTTCTTTAAATCTGGTGATTTTTTTTTCTTTTTTTTTTGACACTATCATTATTCTGTACAGACATTTTTACCTGAATTTGCTACTTTGTGCTTGGCTTTGATGGTGACCATATGATTTTCTGCTACTGCATGGCTTCCCGCCCCCGCCCCCAAAAAAAAAAAAAAACTCATGAAGGGAAATACAGATATGACAGATATGGAAAGTGAGGAATAGGGGAAGAAGTTGCTTTTTTCCACAGAGAGACTCAAGCACATGACAAATAAACAACCATTCATATTACTTCTGCTCCCTCATCCCCATCCATTACAGGGACAAAAAAAAAAAAATTATCTTGTTTCTGCCTAAATGAGATTTGACACTCTTTGAAACCAGGTGGTGTAGAACTCAGAGCTAAAGGGCCACCTGTTATGGAGGTTACATAGGTTATGAGATAATTCTCAGCTGTTCAAACAAATAAAATTCAACACCACAGGTCACTTCTTCTACCTGCTCTTTGTGTTCATAGCACCCTACCAGGCTGTCAAGGCATTTATCCCTTTGTAATTGAGTGGACCTGGCTTTTTTCTTCCTGTATCTTTCTTTGGGTTGTCACTGCTACAGTTAACAAATAACACTATGACAAAAATGAATGCCTATTACATAAACCAAATCTCATCACCCACAAGGGATCTTTTGCTAGAACTCACAGGTACTGAGTAGAGTGAACTTTTGTGAATCAGGCTGTCCAGGATTGAATAAGCAAAGGAATGACCCCTGCCCTTATGATAACTTTGCAAGGCACACTACACAGTAGAATTTGTAGCTCTTGTATCTTGCACAAAAAATCTGCTCTGGTCAGTCAAGTAGCCTCAGGCAATCACTCCCTTGGGTTTCTAAGAGCATGAGAATACTTGCAGTGGAAACCCCCAGCTCTCTGACCTAGTCCTTCAAGCACAGCAGGGAGGCCAGGAAGTCCAGAACTGGACCTGATTTGGGAGCAGAGTAAGAGGCATTCTTCACCCTGCTGGGACCTGCAGTATCCTCTATGGAACAGAATTACCAACTTACAAAATCCTTTGCTCACTAAGCTATTCTGGTTGCTTTGAGTTAGCTATATCTCTCTGAGGAAGTTTTTCCACCCCCACACACTTCAGAACTTCTGTTCACTTTCAAGTTTCTTTTTTTGTTCTTTTGTTCAGATCGTTTCTCTTCAAGTCTTTCAAAGCATCTTTGAGGATTCTCAGAGACACAAAGCACTGCTTTAGGATTGCATTCCAAGTTATTTCAAGTAGGTGGCTGAGAATAAGAACTGTGTGTGCTGTGTGCACAGGACTTCTTGCATCAGGGCCAAGGGAGCACTGGCCTGCTTGTGTGCAGGAGCAGGAAACAACAAGATGGATTGATCCAGGGCAGATAACATATGAAGTCTCAGGGACGATAGGCTTTCATTCTGGCACTGCGCTGTGTGTCTTTATAACCTTGTAGAAGCTACACCACTAATCATCTTTGTAAGGTCAAGATAATACATTGCTCACCTCACTTCATTTTTTCCACAAGTTAAGTAAATACAGGAGTTTTTATTTAGGTTATTATATTGTCTGTTTTTTTTGAAAAGAAATTTTCAGTTGTGACTTGGATGAAAGTTCGCAGAGAAAATTGGTTTTCTATTCAGCAATCCACACACATTCTGTTTTGTGATATTCGCTGCAATTCCCATAATGCAATAGCACTCTTCCCCTTCGTCCTGATATGCTTCCTTCCAATCCCAACCCACCTGCTAGCTCTACCCCTCTTGCAAATTCTGCCCTCTTGATTTCATATGGTTGATTGTGCTAATGAGTGCATATACTCCTAGTATAACTGTTTACCTTATATACCTGTCATTTTCCTGAAAGTTAAGCCATGGGTGTTGAGCTCTGCTCCCATCTTGAATGGCATATAAAGGCCATAATCTTGGGGCTTCCACCAGTCTTCATCATACTAGTAAGCTGTTTTTTTTTTTTTAATTTTTAATATCTAATTTTTGTTTGGGAGCTCTGGTAGCATAGTGGCTAAGGCACTTGACTGCTCACCAGATGGCTGGCAGTTCAAACCCATCAGCCACTCCTCGTAAGGAAGGTTGGGCAATCCTACTTCCGTAGTGATGCTGCCTCGGAAACCCAAGGAGGGGTCGCTATGAGTCAGGGCTGACTCGACGGCACATAACAACAACAACAACAATTTTTGTTTTGTTTATGTTTTTCTCCCACTCTGTTTGGGACCTCCTATTCTAAGCAATCAGCAGTGGTAGCTGAGCCCCATTTAATTCCTCTGGTGTCAGGGTCCTGGAGGCTAGGAATCATGTGGTCCATTAATACTTTAAATTAATTGTTTCTTTGCATCTTTGATTTTCTTCATTCTTTTTTGCTTGGAATGGGTAGAAACCAGTAGTTGCAACTTAGATGGCTGCTCAGAAGCTTTTAAGACCACAGTAACTACTCACCAAAGTAGGATGCAGAACATTGTCTTTGTGGACTATTTTATTACAGTTGACCTATTGTCCCCCAAAACTGGTCTCGAGCCCCCATGTACAGTGACTTATTCCCTCTATGTGGTTGGTTATAACTAAGAAGTAACATACCTTTGCCCCCTGTATGTTCTACTACATTCATGACATATCTGCAGCATAAACACATAGGCAGAGCTATCAAACCATGTTCATATTCATGGATGTAATTTCATTCCCCTTCCCAACACTGTTCAGCTTGAGAGTTTATATATCCATCCACTCATAGATTATTGTTATTACCATTATCACATGATTATGTATTTAATAGTATTCACCTTTGTTTCCTTTAACTCTTATGCCCTGTTTCTTCCAAAGCCTTGATCTTTGTGTTCTGTCCTCCTCCTTATTGTGTATTGCCTTCCCCTTCACCCAAGTAAATATGCATCTACTCTCTAGTTAATGATTTACCTTCAGAGTCCTTCCCACCCCAGGTAACCATCAAAGAATGATTCTTTCTGTGTGTAAACCCTTTCTAAACTTTATAAAGTAATAGTATCATACAATGTTTGTCCTCTTGTGATTGACCAATTTCACTCAGCATAATATCCTCTAGGTTCATCTGTGTTATGAGGTGTTTTGAAGATTCATAATTATTCTGTAATGTTACATATTATTCCACTATGTGTATGTACCATAGTTTTTTATCCATTATCCATTGATGGACACATAAATGGTTTCCATCTTTTTGCTACTGTGAATAATGCTGCAGTGAACATGTGTGCACACACATATCTGCTCATGTCATAGGTCTTACTTCTCTAGGGTAAATAAGAGGAGTGGGATTTCTGGATCATATCATATTTCTATTTCCACCCTCTTAAGAAAGCACCATAACACTTTGCACAGTCATTGTACCATTTTACAGTCCCAGCAGCAGTGTGTAAGTGTTCCAGTCTCCCCACATCATCAGTAGCATTTGTTGTTTTTTGATTTTTTGAAATTTTCTATTAATGCTGAAGTGAGATGATATCTCATTGTTGTTTTGATTTG
>NW_006921782.1:5569918-5595847 GCF_000298275.1 Orycteropus afer afer | reverse complement strand
ATCTATATTGTCAAAGAAGAAGTAAAATTATCTCTGTTTCCAGATGCTATGATCCGCTACATAGAAAATACTATGAATTCAATAAGAAAACTGCTAGAAGTAATAGATTCAATAAAGTGACAGGGTACAAGATTAATGTAAAAAAAAAAAAATCAGTACAGTTCTACAGTAACAAAGATAATTCTGAAAAGGAAATCAGGAAAACAATATCATTTACAATACCCTCCCACAAGATGAAGCACTTAGTGATAAATCTAACAAGAGACACAGAAGACCTATACAAAGAAAACTATAAAACACTATACAAGAAACCAAAAGAGACCTATATAAATGAGAGAATATGCCATTCTTATGGACAGCAAGACTTAACATTGTGAAAATATCAGTGCTACCCAAAGCAATCTACAGATATAATGCATTCCCAATCTAGATTCCATTATTATTCTTTAAAGAAGTGGAAAAACTAATCACCAATTTTATATGGATAAAAATAAAGCACTACTAAAGAAATAGTAAAGAAGCACTCCCCAGTCTCAAAATCTGTAACCTATACAGCCACAGTCGTCAAAACAGCCTGAAACTGGTATAATGATAGATACGTGGACCAATTGATCAGAATTGAGAACTCAGAAGTAAATTTATCCACCTGTAGACAGCTGATCTTTGGCAAAGTGCCAAGACCTGTTGTCTGACTTTTTTAAATGCACTATGTGTAGGTATATAGTGATTACGAACATATATCCTTGGATCTTCAAACACTTTTAAACATAGAGAGTGCTGTGATACAGGAGAGCAACAATCACGTAGTGTTAAGATCCTGGGTTTTGGAACTTCGGTTTTGCCACTTACTAGCTGTGTATACTACTTCCTCTTCTGAAATGGGAAACATAACACTATGCAATGCTTGGGTTATTAGGAGATATAAGAAATAAACAGAAAAATAGCTTTTAGAACAGTGTCTGGCATCATAATACAGGCCCCTAAATGTGAGCAACTATGCTATTGTTATGTAGAAAACTTAGATAAATCTTCAAAAATCTTTTCAGTTCTTTTAACACATCAAGGTTTTTACTGCCTCAGCACATGAAGATGAGTGTGCTTTTTACTTGCTCTTCCTTTCCTCATTCCTTCCACCTGTTTGCCCCCAAAATCCTTCCCATGTTTAATTTTATCTTATCCTCAGGTTTCCTTTAAATGTAATCACCCACAGGAGGCCCTTTAGGATCAATAAATATAAACTGCAACTTTTCTCCTATTTTGATCTGTTTCAATACCTTGTCTATTACTTATGGTGTTTATCACAGTTAGAGACTATTTTTTTTTATTTGTGTCTTTAAACATGTATGATCTTTTCCAATAGTCTGTGATATACTTGTGATCAGTGACCATGTCTGTTTTGTTAAAAATTAAAGTCCATCCATTCATTCATTCATTCAACTTATATTAATTTAGGGTTTACTTCTTGGCACTTTATTCTTGGTACTATAGATGCAGCAATGAAACAAAAAATCCTTCATGGAGCTTACAGTTCAGTTGGTGATATTAAAAAAAAATACAAGTTAAATAAGTAAGATATATAGTTTGGTAGATATTGATAAGTGCTGAAGAGAAAAATAAAGCATGACAAAGTGATAGGCAAGATTAGGAAGAAGTTGTAATTTTAGATAAGGTGAGCAGGGGAGGTGTCATTTTTTAGTAAATAATAATGATAATAAGAGAAGGTGGAAAAACGTGAAAGGGATAAGATAAAACCATGTGGATCAGCTCTTGTGTAGAGAGAATAGCAAGTGCAATGTCCTGAGTGGGTAGCTTACCTGGCATCTCTGAGGAAAAGTGAGGCATCTCAGGGGTGGAGCCGAGCAAACGAAGAGAGAATAAAAGTAGATGGGCCAAGGAGATGACTGAGATATATGTGCAGTGCTATTGTAAGGACATGTGCTTTTACTCTGAGTGGACTAAGAAGACTTGGAGGAGAAGAGCAGGGAATGCTTTAGGGGGCAACACATAGAATGTTGAGTTGAGAACAGAATGAAAGAGGGCTGGGGCAGAAGCAGACAGAGTAATTGAGAGATCATTGTCAAAGTGGAAACTCAATAATTTCTTGTGGATAAATGGATAAATACATAGATATGTGTGCACTTTCTTAGAAGCCTGAGTCTCTCCAGGGGGTTAGTTTGGATGTTGGTACACTAAGCTTCTGGAACCAGGGCTTCTTGTATACCACTGTGTTTCTTTGTATTCAGGTAACGATATCTGTCTATCTCCCATCAACCTGAAAGCTGCAGAAGGCAAGCTATTGGTGATGATGGATAAAGCCAGAAAGAATTATGATACAAGACACTAAGCCAGTGTTGCTCTAAATCAATGCCTTGCTTTGATCAGTGAAACAGACATTTCTTTCTCCTTCATCATCTAGCAGCAAGATGAGCATCATTTTTAATATGGAGAAAAAAATAGGGAGACAAAAAGAATTGGGGAAAAAAAGAAAAGGAAACCTCTGTCAACATATAGGCTGTCAGCAAGAGCAATTGGTTATCTGAGCTCTGACTCAGATGAACTTGTCTTTTTACTCTCTTATCCTTGAGCCAAAGGAGAAATTTCTTAGGGTTTTCATCACTTATGAGGACACTGGGGATGAACAACGAGTAATAAGGAATAAGAGGGAAACAAGAGATTTTTTGTTTTTTTACCCCTCAACACTTTCTGAAAGCATTAGTATACTGGATCAAGTAATGAGCTCCTTCTACTAAACAAAACCAAAAAAATAAAATAAAAAAATAAAAATAAAGGAAGATGAAGAAGAAAAAAAAGAAAAACACAATAGATCAAATAGATTATAAATGTGAAGGAAGAAGTTTATAGAAAAGAAAGGAGGGATGGAAGAGCTTAGCAGTTTGTAGGGTAACAAAACTGAAAGATGTAGGCAATTTCATGTGCAGAGAAGGATGTATAATGAGAAAGACTGGAAATCAAGGAAAGAAGAGTGAACTCTGAAAATAGCAACAGATAGGAAAATAAAAGAGAGACAGAGACATTTATGACAGCTGAGAACAGCTTGAGAAAGTCACCTATACCCTCTGGACTCCCAGCTACATGAGAGCTGCAGTGGACTGTCAGGGCAGATAAACAAGGGAGAGTGGGATTGAATACAATTTACAACTTGCTTGTCTTCCGGGAAAGGAGCTGAGATGAGTCCTGCACCTCCCTCAGATTGTCAGGGTTTAGAAGAGGCCATGTCTTGGCCTCCTTAGCAAACAGCAAATGAAAGACACAGCGATTCTCAGCCTTCCCTTGAGGATCCCTGCTGATCCTAGACCTGCGCTGACTATATTCTGGCACCAGGCCTTCATTTTCTATGAGTATAATCTGTGTACTGGGTTCTGGTGACATAGAAGTAACATTCTTTGAAAAGTAGGGAGCTTCCAAATGGAAACGTTTGGTGTTTAATGTTATGGAAAACAATAGCAACAAAACCATTACTTTATCTGATTGAGTGTAGATTTTCTGAAGGTGAGGTAACTATGTACAGAAAATTTTAGATTCATAGTGAATAGCCTCATATTCATGTGAACGCTGGACAATGAATGTTGTTGTTGTTATGTGCCGTTGAATCAGAACAGTCCAACTCATAGCAACCCCTCCTTGGGTTTCCGAGGCAGTATCACTACAGAAATAGATTGCCCCATCTTCCTTCCGAGGAGTGGCTGGTGGGTTTGAACCACCAGCCTTCTGGTTAGCAGTCAAGTATCTTAGGCACTAAGCTACTAGAGCTCCTGGACAATGAAAAAAGAAGGCCAAAGAGGAATTGATATATTTGAATTATGTTGTTGATGAGGAATATGAAATACATCATGGAAGCACAAACAAATCTCTGTCAGATGAAGTATAGCCAGAATGCTTCTTAGAAGCGAGGATGGTGAGACTTCCCTTCTCATACTTTGGTCATGTTGTCAGAGGGGACCAGTCCCTGGTGAAGTATATCATGCTAGGTAAAGTAGATGGTCGACAGAGAAGAAAAAGACCCTTAATGAGATGGATTGACACAGTGACTAAAACAATGGGCTCAAACATAGCAATAATTGTGAAGATAGTGCAGAACCAGGCACTGTTTCATTTTTTTGTACATAGGGTCACTGTGAGTCAGAACTGACTCGACAGCACCTAACAACAATAGCAGTCTATAAAAAAAGAATTCAGTGAGGAAGTGGTCTTGAGTTATGGATTTCCCTTATCTTTGCCGGCAACTAGCATATTTAAATGAAATCTTGGAGAAGGAAAAAAGGCACAGATGTGAGGAAATCAACAACAGAGGGTGGCATTCAATGTAACTAAATTATTTTCATTTTTCTCCAGATGATCAATGCCTCTCTAGTTCCCACAATCTAGAGAAACCATATAGCCAGGACTGTGAGTATGTGCAGGACCAAGAAGTGTATCATTCTGTTGTACATAGGGTCACTATGAGTCACAACTGACTCAATGACAGCTAACAAACACCAATAACAGATACTCTGTAATTCTTACCTTAGAAGTGAACAAAGAATTTCCCACGTAGGAGACCTGAGCGTGTCAGTGGGTGAGACTCACGTGGCCTAGACTATTCTTACTAGGAATGTAATTTAGTTTCTTAGGTTTTAAACTTGGTCATATTTTTGGCAGTGTGGCTAGTGCCAAAGCTGTAGCTCAGACTACTAATATTTGATGGATATCCATAGCCTGTTTAAAAGCATGTAAAATAGTGCCCATTGTCCTGAAAAGGGACAATGGACTGGAAAAATTATATTAATTGTTATTTAAATGAAAAGCTTCTGAATTTCTCAAAATCAGAGTAAAGAATTGCCATCCAATTTTGAGGAAACATGGCGATAACATAAAATTTTTTATGGTGTTAGTTCTATGCTTGTGAGAGATGAGGGCAGGACAGAATGGCAGCAGGTGAACACATTACGAGACTTTAGACAGAGGTAGGGGGAAATTTAGAGTTTTGTGTTTTATTTAATATTTTGTTCAAGAAACGATCTGTAGATTTTAAAATCCACATATTCCCTAAATGACAAACGAGAAGCAGGAAACTATGTCTAACAAGGCTGCCTCCTTATCCCTATGCCCTGGGGACATCATACATGCCTGCTATTTCTGCTTTAGCAGTCCCTAGATCCTCCCTGTGGGGAAATGGAGTAATGGGGTTACCAAGCATTGCTATTACTGTGGAACTCCGCCATTCCATTCATTGTTTATCATGCTCAAAATTATTTTTGTGCTATCTCAGCTCATTAACAGCATGGTATATTAGAATCAGAAAAGTGAAATCAGTCTTCCTTTTTTCCTTCCAAGATTGTTGATATTTATTTCACTAATGTTGTGAGTGGCAAAATCTAGAACTCTATACATACACACAGACACAGAGAAAAAGAGAGAGAGAAAGAGAGAGAGAGATTGAGAGAGAGAGAGAGGATATGTAACCATGTGGTAAAGGAGACATAAGAAAAATATAAAAATACTCTCTTTTAAGCATTACTAAACCCACCAGTAGTGATACTGCCCTTCCGTAGTGATACTGCCTCGAAAACCCAAGGAGGGGTCGCTATGAGTCGGGGCAACTCGACGGCAAAACAACAACAACAACAAAGTACGAGATTAGATAGGAGAGGGGAAAAAAAAAAGAAAGAAAATATGAGCATGAGCCCCTTACTTGATTATGTGCAGAGTGGAAAATCTATAGTTTCATACAAGAGAATGACTATATCATCAGACATCTCAGTGGAACTGAAAAAACAAATTCTGAAAAAGGTTCAAACATTTTATCCATAGAGAGACAACGTAGAGATCCACAGTCATTTGGATATCCAGTTGGTTTCAGTTTTTACCAGTGGGTCATTCCTGAGACATGATCTAATAGACACACACACACAGAGAAATAGAGAAAGAGAGAGAGAAAGGGAGGGAGAGAGACTGCAACTAACATTGTTCCCTCTTTGAAGGCTGTTTAGATATTTTTTTGTCGATTGTCCAGTGGGAATTTTGGAATCCTCTAATTCTTAGGGCTGTGTAAATAAGGTGGAAAGAAGTGGATTTATAAACCCAGAAAGACAAAATTTTTGCCACCCTCCTCTGTATCTTCCTTATCTGCTGGTGTGAGAGAGACTTGCCATTATATTTCTTTTCATAAAATGTGAAAATTGCCTAATTTGCTTTATCAGAGATGTATCCGAGATGGTTACTCATATGAGCAACTCATTCAATACATTGATGTTCTGTTTTAAATACACAAGACAGCCCCGCTTCCCTTGTACCTCTCACTGTTTGAATGAGTTCCATCGAGTTGAAGTACAGAAATAGACACAATCACTGCGACGGCCATCTTGACCTTTTTGTGTTCCTGTGACATTGAAAGTTTGCAGTTTCATGTTCTTTTTTGTTTTTCTAAAAAGTTACAGGTTAATGGAGATACAGGAATGGGAACAATAAATGAGGAAAGCAAAAAAAAAAAATGTAGACAGAGAGAAAAGAAAAATTTATTTATTTTGTGACAACAGCAAGTAGCAGTATGGAGAAAACTGGAAAAAGCTGCAGCTGCAACAAGAAATAAAAGGAACAAGACAACAGGGCTGTTATAAAAATAGAGAGCAATGCGTAAAGGGGAGGACAAAGAAGGTGAGAAGACAGCCCCCCCAAAAAATAAAAAAAAGCAAATTGAGGAGAGTAAAATAAGCCAGTTAGAGAAGTTCATTTAGAGGATGGAAGGTGAGGGAAAGATAGAAATGATGTTGTAAACTGCACCCCTAAATCTGTTTATACAGAGTTTTCAAAGATTAGTGAAAAACAACAATTTATTTTTATGGAACAATTAAAATCAATAGTCAGAAGCAATAGAAATAAACTATGTTAACTACCAGAGAGCTGAAAATAAGTAATAGTTGGAAGTAAAGAATTATCGTGTAACACGAATTGACTTTCCTTAATTCATCTCCCCACTCCATTCCACCTCCCTATTCCTTTCCACACCCTGAATACTTTTGATATTTTTTGTACTTTTAAATATTTTTCATAGGAAAGAAAGAATCATGTTTAGAAACATCTATTTACTGTAGGAAAACACCAATTTCAGTTCCTATTTAAAATATCACAAGCATGAACTCTCTTGACAGTTATTTAACCTATGATGACAGGTTACAAACTTCAAAAAAGATACAATGACTGCAGATTTATTTATTCTATCTTTCACATACTCTTCATAAATAAATAAGTATTTATGGAACTCATTCCTTTGCTATTGTTTTGCTGTCACTCAAGCTTATCTTTCTGTAGTAGACCGTGATGTCAAAAAACACAGCTTTATTAATTTGACCCAGTTTATTTCATGAAGGAATGCTGGAAACGGAGGAAGTTGTTTTGTATTGTACCAAATGTGGAAACCCTATCCTTGTTGTCCGGCAGATCTTCTGTGCTGTCAAACCTGTCAGAACTATCCCCTGGCTTCCTTGAGTCAGCTAGGGCATGCTGCTTTGTTTCTGGTCAATGCCAGAGGGAAACTCAAAGGTGACTGCATGCTTCTTGTCTGGGACTAGAGTTATTGCTCCCTACCCAGTTGTACAAATGGTTAACACACTCAGCTGCTAAAAGAAAACTTGGAGATGTAAGCCAGAAGTACCTCAGAAGAAAGACCTGGTGATCTACTTCCAAAGAAAGAAAAAAAAAAAAAGAAACTCACTGCCATCAAGTCAATTTCCACTCATAGTGACCCCTCCTTGTGTTTCCGAGGTGGTATCTCTATGGAAGTAGGTTGCCCAGTTTTCCTTCTGAGGAGTCGCTGGTGGGTCCAAAAAGTCAGTCAGTAAGAAAACCCTATGAGACACATTTCTACTTTGACACATATGAGATTTCCATCAGTTGGAATTGATTCTATGGTATTTTATTGTTATTACTATTACTTAGTTATTCAGTGGTAGAATTCTCATCTAGTATGCAGGACACCAAGGTTTAATTTCTCACCTATTAATTTTATGCTCAGCTACCACCCATCTTTCACTGGAGTCTTACTTGCTGCTAAAATGCTAAACAGATTTCAGTGGAGCTTCCAGACTAAGACAGACTAGGAAGAAAGGCTTGGCAATCTATTCCCAAAAGCAGTCAATGGAAGCTTTATGAATCACAGTGGTCTAATATATAATTGATCATAGGGATGGTATAGGACTGGGAAATGCTTCATTTGGTTGAGCATGGAATTGTGTCATGCACTGAATTACTTAATATGATGCTTTTAGCCATAATCTTTATAACTCCCACCAAATGACTGGCAGGGACTATACAAATGCGAGATGATTTTGGCCCACCAAGGGGATTGGATAGCTTGCTTATAATGTAAATAAGGTGTATGACAACCCTGTGGGGGTAGGACCATGCAAATAAGTGTATGGAAACTTAACGTGGGGATTGGTCAGTTTTGCCAGCTTAAAATGAGGCATCCCAGAGGCAGGGAAGAGGAGGAATCTCCCTACCGTGAAGAGAGAAGAGGCAGAAGTGGCACATGTTCTTTGGATCCAAGATCCTTGAACTGAACCTCCTTGACCCAGGAGACAGAGAAAGAGAGAGAGCTATAATGCTTTGCTGAGAAGGCTAGAGACTGTGAGAAGCAGCTACAAAGAAACAACAGAAGAACCAGGAAAACCAGCAGGAGACTCAGCAGGAGAAATCACAGCGGACTTCCAGATCCACAGAGCAAGAAAGCTGAAAACCTTCGGGCAGCAGGCTTTTCGACAGGATAGTACTTTGGGCACTTACTGGCAGAGCAAAAAGAGTTTTGTGCAACTTATCTGAACAAGGAAGAGGCCAAAGGTCTATGGGACCAAGACTGAGGGCACTGCTGAGAAGAGCCTGTCCTAATCAAAGAACTGTATCCTGAATTGCAACCTGTTACTTAGCTAATAACTGCCCCCCCCATAATTGTGAGTATTGTCTGTGAGTTCTGTGTGGCTACTTCAACAAATTATCAAACCCAGCGGAGAAGTAGAGACTGCTGTGTGCTGGAGAGTTGGTGTCAGAATTGGTAAAAATGTTGGAGGTCAGAGTCATGTCTGACCTCCACCTCACAGGAATCCACTTTGGGCTGTTCATGTTGATCCTCTTCCCATCTTGTGAAATTAGAGGAGGTTAGAAGCCTCCACCAGGCCATTTTTATAGATTGCCGTGAGTCAGGGGCTACCTCGAGAGCACAATAACGCAATGGCAACCAAGACTGAGGAGTTGATCAGAAAGAGAGGGAGCCCAGCCCTGGGTTTTGAACTTATCTCTCAAACAGTATCGTACTTCCTTAGATGCTTCAGACCAATGAAACAGTTGCTGTGTTCTCTGAAACCACCCAATCTGCTTTTTCCTTGAGACATGACTTAAGCAACATTCATGTCTTAGAGATGAGATAGGAAAAAATGTACTTTCTTCTGTGTATGATTTGCAGTGACAATCAATATTGAAATATTTTGTTTCCATGAAGCATTTTTATTTGTAACTAAACAATTCACTTAGAAAATATAATATATTAAATAACATACAGAGTTCTGAGTACTTTTTAATTATGCCACCATTTTTTTTTATTTGTTTGTTTTCTGTCCCTGTTAGGAAACTACAGGAATGTCTGTAAATGTGTATCTATAGTTGTGTAAATAATAAGGGTCTGCTTGTATACATAATACTAAGAGGAATTATACAGTGTGGAGAATCCAGGCTTCTCCATGCAAATAGGTAAATTTTGCTGGGAAAAGAATAAATAAACCTTGAGGTTTTTCATACCTGAATGGGACACCTACCTCCCTGGCAGTTGAGAAAAAGGTCTGGCACTGCTTTTAAAACGGCAACTTTAGATATAAAGACCAGCCACTCCTCAGAAGGAAGATGAGGCAATCTACTTCCGTAGTGATACTGCCTCGGAAACCCAAGGAGGGGTCGCTATGAGTCAGGTATGACTCGACGGCACATAACAACAACAACATAATATAGAAATCTACAAAGTGTTCGGAGGATATACAATTTGTATGAAAGAGGCTATAGAAAAGAAAGAAAATTCATTTTAAACATGTATAACCTGCAAGCCCCCCCCCCCTTTTTTGGCAAGTATGTTGCAAGTGAGAAAAGTGATCCGTAACTGATACACAGTATTGGACTTAAATTTTCAATAGAAATGAACACAGGGATCAGCAGCCAATTTATGGTTCATGGTTTGTGTATTAATTTGGAAAATGTTTTCAAAAGTTTTACGGTGAGTGAACAGTCTCAAATCAATTGCAATATCATTCTTATTGGGGGGAAAAAAAAGAAGTCTAAGTGCTGTCTCTTATGAAAGTTAAATTGAAGAGATGCCAGCCTGTTTTCTTTTTGTTGTACTCATGCCTTCCTAAAACGTTAAGGGGTGAGCCTTAAAAAGCAGACAGAGTACAGAAGGCAGTGAGCAGATCCTGCCTCCTCCCAAAGGTCACATTCCGCCATAATGACTCTCCTCTTCAGCTTCTAATAAGAGTGCTGGTGTGAAATGGCCTCAGTGTGTTCTGAACTTGGAACTTTTTCTAATTAAATTTTGAAGTGTTTAGTGTGTTTTCATTTTGGTTTTCTAATTTGATAGGTCTCATCTGTATCATTACTATGGATTTCTTAAACCCTTGCTTTGGTTATTAATTTCTCAATCGTCCCAGGCCAAGTCATTACGCCTTGATCTTCACATAATAGACAGGAGAATTGGAAACTTTGCCCAGAGAATTTAGGCCCCCAAAGCATATTTGTCTGAAAATGCCTCTGTTTTAGATAAAGTGGATAGTTTATATGAATTACTTGAGTGATGCCTTGACCCTCCGTTTCTCTGAGGGCAGTCACACCCTTACACATTAGGAGACAGCTTTTCATTCTAATGATTTAGGAGAACTCTGGGAGCAAGGTTTCACAGCTTAAAGATTGTGATTCACTATTTCAATTTGACAAAATGCTGTCATGTCAGGAAGATTAGTCTTATTTATTGAGCATTTCCCTGTATAATCCAAAAGAAATCATTATTAGTCCAGTTCTTCCATCTCCCTCCTCAGAATTCTCCAGGAAAGGGAGGCAGGCAAGTTCTCCTGCTGACATAAATCTTCAGAGGACTCCTTTCTGTAGTTTATGGCAAACAGGATCCTGGATTTATGGGCCAGAAAAATTGGGCTGAATATTGCTTACAGAAATCTGTCTGACATGGTACGTCTTACACGCATTTGGATTAAATTTCCTTGCTAGTTCAAAGAGGACAACTTAATGGGTACTGTAGCAAGACTATAGCAGAAGCCTAGACCAACAAAGCAATGTTTAACTCATGGTGTCTCTGGGCTAACACATTCTTGGTTCCAGTTGGGGATACCAGGAACACTGATGCCTATAAATTCCTTGATGAGGAAACAGTGTTTAATTTTTCTTTAAGGGGATGATTTCTTTCAACACGTTAATGATTTGGGAGTGAGAGGCCTCCTCACTTGGTCCTGTTCCCTGGGAACCTCTATTGCAGGATAGGTGTTCTCTGAGTTGTGGAGTATTCACAATCTATCTGGGATAATGTGGTTTCTGAAAGAGTAGCTTTTCTGAATAAGCTGTGCCTTCTAAAGTGACTTGTTGTTGTTGTTGTTGTTATGTGCCGTCGAGTCGGACCCGACTCATAGCGACCCCTCCTTGGGTTTCCAAGGCAGTATCACTATGGAAGTAGATTGCCCCATCTTCCTTCCGAGGAGTGGCGGTGGGTTTGAACTGCCAGCCTTCTGGTTAGCAGTCAAGTGCCTTAGCCACTATGCTACCAGAGCTCCCAGAAGAGTTGGAAAATAGACCATTTTGGGGGTAGCACTTCAATGTAGCCAAGGCTATGAGCAGGGGTAAGATTAGGGGACTGACAGTTGATGTGCATTGTGTTATTTTGGCAGCTGTTAGTTATCCCTAATGGACCTCAGTAATACACATATTAAACCCTTATTTGATAATTACTAAGCAGGTATACAAGGAATCCTGGTGATTCCTTGGTTAAGCACTTGGCTGCTAAGCAGAATATTGGCAATTCGAATCCATCAGCCTCTCTGTGAGAGAAAGCTATGGCAGTCTCCTTCTGTAAAGATTATCCCAAATCCCAAACCACTGCTATCAAGTTGATTCTAACATGCAGTGACCAAGATAGGATTTTCAAGGCTATAAATCTTTATGGAAGCAAATTGTCTCATCTTTCTCCTGTGGAACAGTTAGTGTTTTCGAACTGCCCACCTTTTGGTTAGCAGCCCAATGCCTTAACCACAACATCACTGGAGCTGCTTAGGAAGCCTTATGGGACAGTTTTACTCTGTCCTATAGGGTGACCAAGAGTCAGAATAGACTCCACACACAGTTTTTATTTTTATTTTTTTTAAAGGAGGTATGCATTAGCTCATTAACAGTATTCAATGTAGAAAAGAGTAACAATGTTCATAAATGAGGACTCTGCAATAAGAAGCATTGGTATATCATTCAGGTTCACCCAAGGAATTAGAGAAGCATTCTGTATTAAAACTTTTATTTGAGGTACTGATTTAACTAGTGATGTTATACGGCCTAAAATTTATTAACTTCCATTATCCTATTCTGCCAGGAGTTAGATTTCCTCTATGTAATCTATCTGATATATAATATTAATACTTTAAACCGATATATTACTAATAACCCCCCTACCCTCAATGCAAATAACATAGGTCAAAAGAATATTAAAGTTAGTCAATAGTAAACTGCTAGAATCCATAATGCTCTCTTCTGAGTATTAGCAAGTTAAGTGGACAACACTACTGCATTTATCAGAGGCTTACCCCAATAATGCACAGCACACTTATAGATGGGGAGCTTGACTGTTTCTTTTTCTCCATGCTGGCTTTATAAATTTGACCCCCAAAATAGTGGATGCTAATAATAAACATTATTAAGCCTCTACAATTGCCCAAGGCACTGTGAGGAATATTAAGGATACAAAGATGGTTAAGACAGTTTCTACCTTTTATCAAGAGAAAGAGACATGAAAATTTATCACCTATTTATTGGATGATAAATGCCATAATAGAGGAGTGTTCAAAGATCAATGGGAGCCCAGTAGAGGGGTATATTTTCATATCTAAAGTGGGAGTTAGTAAAAAAGGAAAAGAAGAAGGAATAAGAGAAGACTTCATAACAGAGGAAATTCTTGTCCAAAAACATTAGTAACAGCTATATCTGTTGTCATGGGTGGAGTGGTTATGGGAGCTGAGGCAGTGGCAAAGGACATATAAGATGCTCATTCAAATAGCTTCACCATGAGTATTAGTTTCCTTGTTGTTGTTGTTGTTTGCCGTCTAGTCGGCCCCGACTCATAGCGACCCCTCCTTGGGTTTCCGAGGCAGTATCACTGCGGAAGTAGGAATGCCCAACCTTCCTTCCGAGGAGTAGCTGGTGGGTTTGAGCCTCCAGCCTTCTGATTAGCAGTCAAGTGTTTTAGCCACTATGCTACCAGAGCTCCTTAGTTTCCTTAAGGTGCCATAACAAAATACTACAACTTGATGGCTTACCACAAGCGTACTTTGTTCTCTCACCTTTCTGGAGGCCAGAAGACCATACTCAGGGTATTTGCAGGGCCAAAGTTTCTTTGAAGGCTCAAGAGGAAGATGCTTTCTTGCCTTTTTCAGCTTCTGGTAGCCTCTTATGTTTCTTGCCTTGTGACAGCATAACTCTGATCTCTACAACTCTCTTCACATGCCTGCATTATACCTGCTTCTATCTGGGTCTGTCTCTTCTCCTCTTTTAGTAAGGACATCAGTGATACTGAATAAGGGTGTCCCACTCTACTCCCAAATGACCTCGTGTCAAGTTAACTAATTGCATTTACAGAGACCTGTTTCCAAATCAGGTAACATTCAAAGGTGCTGGAGGTAAGCACTTCACTTATCTTTTGGGAGAACACAATTAAACCAGTAACATTGGAAAGAAGAGAGAGTACTGTAAAATGGGGAGATGAGGGTGAATTCATCTTCAAGATATGAAGGACTTTGATATATTTGTATCCTGAGAGGATGAAGACAACAAAAAGAGAATTTGAAAAACAGAAACAGGATAAAAGACTTGAACCAAACAGACCTCTGGGGATGTTGAAGAGAGAGGGATAGGAGTAGAGGTGGAAGCATCAGCCTTCGACATTACTGACCATCCCATCTCCAAAGGTCAAACAAGGAAAAATAAGTTGCAGCAGTGTTTACATATAATCTACCAAATACAGTACAGAATGAAAACCAGTTTGCAGTCATAACTTATTACATAGTTATTAACGTAACACAGAAATGTGCATCCATAAGAAGGTATCTTGTTTGTTCCTTGCTCTATAACTGTGTCTACATAATGCCACTATCACAGCCAGAGGAAAGAAAGCAATCACCGTTGGCCATGGATTTAGACTTATTGATATTCTGAGATAATATTTATAAAGGCATCAGGGGCTTCAAGCTTCCACATTGGGTGTTTAAAAATAGGTTAAGGGAGAAAAAAAAAATTACACATAATACTCATTCTAGCAATCACAGGCAATTACTACAGACACACATAGAACAAAAAGGATGTTTAACATGAGAAGACAGGCATACACCTCTTAAGGAAGGATAATGTCACAGTGTTCAGAATGTTATACCCTAGCTGTGAAATTTATTCTAAGGAAAATATCTGAATGTATTCAAACCCAGAGTGCATAGCTTATCTCATAAAATGCCAGTTTGCTGGATGACAAGAGTAGATATAATTTCCTTTAAAACAGCATGTAGCATATGAGAGCTAGATTACAAACTGTCTATCTAAATCTGTCATTTTTTTTTTTTTTTTTTTGGTTTGGAAAGTTAACCCTGTGTGGGTCAGGCACTATGCTAGCCCGTGGAGATATAAGGACAGATAAGTACCAGGGCTTCAAGAACTTTCCAGGCTGATGGTTTCTAAACTGCATTTCATGGTTTCATGAATCGTTTCTCTCTTATAAAATGTGGATAGGCATTTGGTCAGAAAAGATATCTGTGTGTCTAGCACAGAATTCCCTAAGAAATTTCTTTAAATATATTAGTTGATTCGCTGCAGGATTTTCCAAAGCATTTACTATGAATTTTGTCACAGTGAATCATCGAAATGAAAATTTCTTTTGCAATGTACCATCACATGTATGGAACATGTAGTGTTCCCCATCCCCCACCCCCAGAACCTTAAGAAACGTTTTGTAAGATACTTAACAGGAAGGTACACAGTCTTGTAAGAGTGATACTGATCACCATTTTAGCTGTATCATACTAAGTTTCAAATTCTGTACATGCAGACATGGTTTCCATGGGAATATAGCTCTGTGTTTATCATAGATATTCAAAGAGAAAAAAACAATTTTCATATTGGGCTGATTAATATGAAATTTCTGATATTTGACAGTTTTTTGCCCTACAAATATAATAATCTTGTATGGTTGAACGAAATAACTCAAAACTTAGCCATTGTTACTGCAACACAAGGAGACTGGTATAATGAAATAACACAGACCACTGCCTAGTGAATTTTTGTAAAATAAAAATCTAATGTAGATAATTCGAGCCATTGTTTTGTGTGTGATTTATATTTGTTTTTGCTGTGGAGAAAATACACAGCAGAATATACACCAATTCAACAAATTCTACACGTTCAATTCAGTGACATTGATTACATTCTTCCAATTATGCAACAATTCTCATCCTCTTTCCAAGTTTTTGTTTCTCCATTAGCATCCCGAAGTTTCCTATCTAATTGTTCCAGTTGCTGTTGTCAGTTTGATCTAATATAAATTGATCTTAAAAGAGCATAATGCTCAAGGCAGATATTCTTCACTCTCACTAACCCAAACCCACTGCCATCAAGTTGATTCTGATTCATAGCGACCCCCTTTGGATTTTTGAGGCAGTAAATCTTTACAGAAATAGATTGCCCAAATTTCATTCTGAGGATTGGCTGGTGGGTTTGAACGGCCAACCTTCTGGTTAGCAGTCAAATGCCTTAGGCATTAAGCCACCAGAGCTCCTTATATTCTTTACGAGTTGAGCTAAATTTCTCTTTGGTTTTTAGAAGACTGCAAGGGATATTTTTGGTTTAAGATTTAAAGATTATCTGAAGCCAATAGTTTCAGGCTTCATCCAGCCTCCATAAGTCCAGAAGTTCTGGATTCCAGGACAATTTTAAATGTCATCATGCATTTCCCTCTTTCTGATCAGGACTCTTCTATAGAACCTTTGATCAAAATGTTCAGTGATTTTTAAGAAACTTTTTCTCCATGACTGATTTTAAGCTGAATTTTGCAAATCATACTCTCAGATTTTTACTTGGCACATGAAGATATGGCGATTTTTCTTGTCTTTTCAATCAGAGACCGCAGGAAGTCTGTGGATGCAAGCCGACACAGCCAAAAAGAATAGTAAACCACTGGGTACCTCAGCATGTCAGCAAGCTGGCCTATCAATATATGCTCACCTCTTCCCTGTGTGGATTCCTAAAGAGATTGCCATTCTATGCAGAGTCTTGTTCTAACTCAATTCCTCCCCACTCCCCAGTAAACCTATTGAAAATTGTGGCAAGCTGACTTCAAGTAGAGGTGGATTTTTCAAAGTAGAATATTCATGACCTGTAAAGTTTTCTTCCCCTGAGCTTCAAATTTTCATGTTTAGCAATTAAATTAGATTAAAAATGTAATACTAAGTTCTACACACTAGATTAATCAGTTATGTGCTTCTCAAAATATTAAAGTTTGTCTCCGATACTTTTTTTTCTTTTTCCTTCCAAACAGTCTGTGCCCATTAAAACTCAGGAACTGTCCTACCAGAACAAACCAATGGCCCAATCAGTCTAGAATCCTGCCTCTAACAGCAGTTAATAGTGAATGCTTCAGAGGAAGATGGAAACATGTGATAATGCTCTCTGTCTAGTGGATAAAACTCTACCTCCTGCAGAATGAATCCTTACAGATGGTACTGAAATGTGGAATGAATCTGATTTTAAACAGGTAGCCCCAAGTCTTTAGTCAACACTCTATATTATTTTGAAATGTATTTTTGTTCAAGTCAATACAGAACCAGTGGTGCAAATTTGATCCTAAAAGAAACCAAACTATTAACCAAAAGCTGAGATATGTGAATTTACTGATGTTTTGCAGAAAATTTCCGTTCTCCTTAAGGGTTTTTCATGGCAGTTACTCTGTCTTATTCATCTTTCCATCTTCATCTCCTAGCACATTGCCTTAGAGCCACTATATATTTATAGAATTGCATTAAATATGATTTCTCCCAAACACAGAGAAAGTTCTACTGCTACAGCTTTTCATGACATGCATGCATATGTGATTATATGTAAGTGTATATAAAGCAAAGCCCATATATGTATCAATATATCTATATAAATATATTGACTTTATATATACACACAAATGCATGTACACTTATAAAAAGACTTAAATCAGTTGCTTGCAATCATTTCTCACTCATGATGATCCCATGTGGGTCAAAGTAGAATTATGTTCCATAGGGTTTTCAATGGCTAAATTTTGGGAAATAGATCATTAAACCTTTCTTCCTAGATGCCCATGGATAGACTTGAACCACCAACCTTTCAGTTAGCAGCTGAGCACTTAGCCATTTATGCCACCCAGGAACTCCACACACCTATATACTATTGTGCTTTGTGTTATGTTTTAGTGGTTTCTACATTAGTCTCAGTATAAAACATAAGTTCTCTACGTTTTCTGTTAAGTCATTATAAGTAACTGACTTAGGAATTTTGTGAGCCATAGAGTGCATTCTAATTCATAAAGAACATATAAGACGGAGTAGAACTGTACTGTAGAGTTTCCTAGGCTATAACCTTTATGAGACCCGATAGCCAGGTCTCTTCTCCTGTGAATCTTTGGTCGGTTTGAACCACCAACCATTAGATTATAGCTGAGTACTTAACCATTGTACCACCAGAGCTCTTTTCAGTTTGTGAGTGGAGAGAAAAAGGAAGTTGTTTCTACTCATACGTACTCGTATGAATTTTCAGACTGTAATATTTCAAGGAAGTTGTGATACAGCTCTTTGATTTCCATCCTGAATCATTTTCACATTATTGTGCGTTCCTGGGACCAGGCAATCCAATTAATTCAAAGCCTATGCATTGGGTGACACACTCAATGGTATTTTTTTGGATAAATGTTGAAGGTGTCAACTCTGTAATATGGGCAAAACCTGCTTTTTCTCTATTAAAGCCATCACAAAACATTTATTGATTTTTTTTTAAAGATAAATAAGAAAAAGCATGCACCAATTGAATAGGAAGTCAGGCAATGCAATTACAGTTATGAAACTGAAACATTGGCTCTGACAGCCCCACTGATTGCAAACAACTGCCTGAAATGCAGGAGAATACTTGCCCACCCATACTCACAGCCTCATGGGCAATGAAATAGCTAAAATGAATAGTCATGGAAGGCCAAAGGCCAGAATTGTATTACCTGTTTATCAAGTCATATTGAACTGTATTATATATTTGAAAGCTCACCACTTGTCAGTGCCCACTGAGGGGATTTTGTTTCAATTATGCTCTATTGTTGAGTGATCTGACCATCCGAAACCTGTACATGAAATGAAATTATTATTTATTGTGCTTGATAAAAACTGACCTCTCCCAGATCAGCAACACAGTCCTTACTCTGTGGCTGAAATTGTATCCATCATCACCTGATATTTATTGATTGTCCATTTGATTCATTATGTAATATAAAGGTGTTTGGAGAAAAGTTTGTTGAAATGAATCAAAGAAAGATTTGATCCCTAGATTCTGAGAGAGATGGAAACTTTATCAGATAAACTAGTCATGATCATATCAAAAGAGAGTAAGTTCTTTCTGAAAAGCATATGTGACACAGTTTGACAGTCTCCCATTCACCAAATTCAAGGAGTGGTAGGGATATTAGGAGAATATTCGTGACTGTTGCCATCATCTGAAGCCATCTGAGCCTTTCCTTCTTAAAGCATCATGGCTCCTCCGTCTTGAGGAGTGAATTAGTGGTAGCTGTATAAGTCGAAGAGAAATCTCCATGTTACTTCTGCTTTGTGTTTGTTGGGTTCCACTTGCACAATAAGAAGTCAGGCCTGCCTCAGGGATACTATTTATAATGTTAAGAAGTATATAAGAACAATTTCCACTCCTGATCAAGATCTCCTATTGGGACCCAGAATGTGATGGCCACACCCCTCAAGGTTTAGTTTCTAATCCATTTGAGTTCATACCTCTGCTTTCTCATTAATACAAAGAAGCTGCTGGCACTGTAGAATGCATACAGAGAAGGAGATCTATTCTGGCTTGGCTGCAAAGGTCCGAAAGCCTCTGTATAAAATTAAGTTGCTACCTGCTGCTCTTGGGGTCTTTGCAAATATTGGCTGGTCCTACACATTGTATCTGTAGTGTCCGAGTAACTTAAAAATATTAACTCATTGACCCCAGTTCATAATACTGCCTTGTAGATATCTCAGATACTGCAGGAACCTGGCAACAAAAAGTATTCTTCAATCTTGTACCCTGGATTCAAGATTTCCTACCATATCTGTCCCTTGACCTTTTGTGACCCACATAGCTACTTAGCAAGAATCTATTTTTTGTGGGCATTCTACAGTGATTGCTAAGTGTTAGGTCCATCTTCACCAAGTTCAATAATAGAAGCTCAGGCCACATTTTCACTTGGAATATAACAGTTAAGACACTGGTCAGTACCAACAACTATGTTCATTATAAATAATTTGATCATAAAAGCTCAAGTAATAAAATGACACAGTCACAAGCCAGGTATCACTCACAGGACAAGAGCAGTGGTAAATATTTCTTAAAACCATGGAGAATTTCAATGACCTTGTGATGTTTAGGAGATAGATGTCTTCAAAATGAGAAATAGGGAGAGGTGCTAAGGAGAGAGTTCATTCAACTTCTCTTTTCGGGAGAATCAGTTTCCATAAAAACTAGGTTTCTTTTTTGTATTCATGTTACCATGTTGTCTTTCCTTGTCACTCTTAGAACATCCCTAGCCATAACAACAAATGACATGCAAAAGGCAGCCAGATCTTGTTGGCAAGTCATAGCATCTTTTGCGTTGCAAGCATATCTGTTATTCTTACAAAAGATAAAAAATACATGAATGTCATTTGGCTAGGTAAAATTTCACCTACGGAGATATTAATTTCTTCATTCATTTAAAATAGATATTCTTAATTGCTTAATCAGAAATGGTAAAAAATATATAGTCTATTTAGCAAGTGATTAATCATAAAGAGAGCTCAGCTTGTGGTTTTTATAACTTTGTACTACATGTCAGCATCTATTATTATAATGGCTATTGATTACACACAGTTCTATCATTCTATTTTTGTTAGTTGATATTGAGTTGGGTGTGACTTATTGTGACCCGATATATACGTACTCCCTGACTTATGACACATTCAAGTTACAGTGAAACACACATGTTGTCCTTTCTTTTCTTGTACATCTTATTGAAATATGTGGGGAGCTCTAGTGGCCTCTGGTGTTGCTGACCCAAATGTCGGTGGTTTGAACCCACTAATCACTTCATGGAAGAAAGATGAGGTAGTCTGCTTCTGTAATGATTTATAGCCTTGGAAACTTTATGGGGTGGTTCTACCCTGTCCTAAAATGTCTGTATGAGTTAAAGTCAACTTGATGGCAGTGAGTTTGGTTTTTGTTTTATCGTAACCTGTATTACATAGAATGTTGCAGCATATAATTTGCTGATGTTATTCTCAGATGTAATATGTCCAACCCCAAAAGATAAAGAATAAAAAAATAGATCGGATTTATAGAGTCTGAGTTAAAGGGCCATAATAATGAAAACTAAAAAATAAATGAGGCTTCAACTTAAATCAGAACTGATTTATGACAGAATAGTCCTCTAAACAGAACCCTGCTGTAATTCAGGGACTACCTGTACAAAAGAAAGAAACAATTGCCCAGCCTTGTGCCATTTTGACTATCATTGGTATGCTTGTCTGCAGTTGTGGCCATTGTGTATCTCAAGTGCTTTTCCAACCTAGGGGGCTCATTGAGCCGTACATTGAACAATGTTATGTTGTGATCCATAGGGTTCTCATTAGCTAAATTTCAGAAATAGATCACTAGGACTTCCTTCATAGCCTGTCTTAGTCTGGAAGCTTTGCTTAAAATTGTCCACCATGGGTGACCCTGCTGGTATTTGAAATACTGGTGGCATAGCTTCCAGCATCACAGCAACATGCAAGCCACCACAGTATGACAAACTGAAGGACAAATGGTGGTCTATCATTCTAGTTCTTTTATATTAGTGGAGATAAAGAAAAAAGAGAATAACATGAAGTTGAATAATTCATGAAGCTTCCCAAAGACTTCTTCAAAATATGTAACATGATCACCATTTTATACATGAAGAAATTATCATGCAGAAAGACTAAGCCACAGCAGGGCCTCCATTGAAAGGAGGCATCAGGTTTCAATTCTAGTTGTTTTGGTTCCAAAGCCTGTTTTCTTTTTAGACCACCTTGCTAAAAAGCATATAATTTCCCTGTTATTGTAACTAAGGCCCTCTTAGACATCTTGCTTTTTACCACTGGCTTAATTAAGTCATTAAAGTTTATGGCATTTTCACTTGTGAGTATTTGTGAACTATAATATCTAAAGTGAAAGTTGCTATACAGATATCTCTGTCATTAAATTCCTTTTTCCTGCCTCCCAGTCAGGAAACCTAATTAATCAACAGACAGAGATCAAAGTTACCCTTGCAAAGTAACCCCATTTAAGAATGTTATAGCGTGGGTGAAAAAGCTCAGGTTGTAGACATAAACCAAAATGAAAAGTATTCAGACATGGAATAGACTTCTGTTCACATCATATCTATAATGAAGATCACCTTAACTTATTTGACCATAAACTTCTAAAGAAAATGTGGTGACAAAGTTGAATCCTTAAGCCTATGACATAAATGAGCATCACAAACACGGATGCCTCTTATTCCATCTTGTTTGGCAAGCACATCGCAAAGGACACATGACAGAGCACAAAGAAATGGAAAACTTCCCTCATAATAATATATAGGAGCTCCGGTGGCATAGTGCCTAAGGAATTTGACTGCTAACCATATGGCTGGTGGTTCAAACCCACCAGCAACTCCTTGGAGGAAGACTGGGCAATCTACTTCCATAGAGATACCATCTTGGAAACCCGGAGGAGGGGTCACTATGAGTTGGAATTGACTCGACGGCCATGAGTTTGATTTATTATTTTTTTTTTTTGTACTTGTAAGGTATTTGTGTGTGTGTGTGTGTGTGTGTGTTTTCTTTCTTTCTTTTTTTATTCATCCCCTCAGTTAAGCAATTATCCAGAATGTTAGTTGGGCCTTGAGAAATGAAACAAAAGAATTTGTTTCTGGTGCTCAAGGAGAATATACTCTTGTTAGAAGATAGACGTACAAACAGCCACAGCATGACTTCATAAATACAAACTTCAGTGGGTGCAAAGAATGCCTAGGTCCTCCTAGAGATTCACAGAAGATATAAATCCTCTAGATAGAAGATACTCAGTAAGTGTGATAATTTTTATGTGTCAAGCTGGCTGGGCTATCTTGTCAAGTTATTTGTCCCAAACATTAGTCTATTTGCAGTCATGAAGTAGTTGCATACGATTACCCAGTCAGCCCTCAGTAGAGCAGATTATATCCCATAATGCAATGAAATCCTCTTCCATAATGCAATCTAATGTGATATAATCAATCAGTGCCTTGAATTTATGTCAGTGTAGAGTGGGTCCTAAACCTAATTACTTCTGAGTTATAAAAAGACCAAAATAGACACAAAGACACACACAAGGGAAGGAAGATGACATATGAGAATCATGTAAAAGCAAAGGAATACCAAAGACCACCTGCAGACACCAGAAACTAGGAGAGAGGCTGACAAAAAGAACGAGTACAGCCAAGACAATGATTTGGACTTTTAACCTCTGTAACTATGAGAAAATAAATCTCTGCTTTTCAAAGCCACTCACTTGTGATACCAAAAAAAAAAAAAAAAATACAACTTATTGCAGTTGAGTCAATCCTGACTCATAGTGACCCCTCCTTGGGTTACCCAGGTGGTATCACTACAGAAGTAGATTGCCCAACCTTCCTTCTGAAGAATGGCTGGTGGGTTTGAACTACCAGCCTTCTGGTTAGCAGTCAAGTGCCTTAGACACTAAGCTACCAGACCTCCCCTTGTGTTATATTAGTGGTAGGCAACTAAGAAAGTAAGTATGTGCATAACCAATGACTTCAAGAATATGTAATTTTGCCTATATATTATCCCTTTTCCCTCTTCCTCAGTTTCTATATATATCCAGAAATACTAGAAAACCTGACAATTGTTACTGTATGTAAGACGTGAAGATTGTGAAGTAACATGGTGACATTAAGGCCCTGAGAGACAATGGTTGATAGTTAAAGACATAATCAGAATTCATGTCTTTTATTTTTATTTTTTAACCTAGAGTCTTTGGAACTATGGATTAACTAGGGAAATCTGAAAATTGGAGAATTTGATAGTACAATTCTCCTTTTTTCTTCATCAGAGCAATTATACTTTGTAGCTCTCAGCTGAATACCCTGCAATGTTTTGACAACTTTCTCTGCTCAATGGTTAATTTTGCTGCATTTGTTATGAAATTTTCATTCCCCACTGCCAAAAAATACCTCGAACTCATGAGGGAAAAAAAAAAGTAAATTTCTTCTCTTGATTGCTAAAAGATTATTTTATTTTTAGGATGCAGTTAGTTATGCTTATATTTTGGCAATACAATCCTTCCACTTAAGACCAAATAATAATAGATGGTGACTACATCAGAACTTAGGGGATCTGGTAGCATAGTGGCTAAGGCACTTCACTGCTAACCAGAAGGCTGGTTGTTCAAACCCACCAGCCACTCCTCAGAAGGAAGGCTGGACAATCTACCTCTGTAGTGATACTGCCTCAGAAACCCAAGGAGGGGTTGCTATGAGTCGGGGACAACTCGACGGCACATAACAACAATAATGACATCAGAACTTACACTTCTACATAAAGAAAACAAAAATCCTTAAAATGGGACTAAAAACATCATGATAAATGGATAAAATAGTCAAGGATTTCATTTTAATTGAAACTACAATCAACTCCCATGGAAGTAGCAGTCAGATCAAATAGTGCATTGCCTTGGGCAAATCTGCAAAAGACCTCTTTAAAATGTGAAAAAGCAAAGGTGTCACTTTGAGGACTAAGGTGAGCCTTACTAAAGCCATGGTTTATCAGTTGCCTTATATGCACGTGAAAGTTGAAAAATGAATAAAGAAGATAGAAGAAGGCATTTGAATTATGGTATTGGCAAAGAATATTGAAATACCATGGACTGTCAACAGAATGAACAGATATATCTTCGAAGAAGTATAGATAGAGTGCTCCTTAAAAGTAAAGATGGTGAGACTTCATGTTACTCCCTTTGGACATGTTATTAGGAACGGCCAGTCTCTGAAAACTGACATCATACTTGGTAAAAGCATAGAGGATCAGTGGAAAAGAAAAAAGACCCTCAATGAGATGCATCGATGCAGTGGCTGCAAATGGACTGAGACATACCAATTATTGTGAGTATGGCACAGGATGAGGTAGGATTTTGTTCTGTTGCACATGGGTTGCTATGAGTCAGAACCAACCTGATGGTGCCTAACAACATATCAGTACTGATATCGACTGGCTTATTCTTAGAACCTCTGGAGAGAAGTTTGAAACTGGCCTGAAAACTACAATAAGAACAACAACAACTTCTCACATCTCATATTATTTCTCATGATTTATATACAGGGAAGTATGCAATGAACTGTAAAGAGTTCAGATGAGGCTACAATAATGTCAGGCACATGTGTCCAAATATCATCCCTGTTTTATTATAAATAAAGAGATGTGTAGAAAGTAGATGATGTGCTGAAGAAAATGATTTAAAATAGGATAGAGAAGAAGGATCATATGAGAAAAGGTAAAAGTAGAATTAATTCCCTGAGGAAAAGTAGAATAGAAGGTAACTTAAACTCACTGCTGCCGAGTGAGATCTGACTCATAGCGACCCCCATTGGGTTTCCGAGGCTGCAAATCTCCACAGAAGTAGATTACCCAACCTTCCTTCCAAGTAGTGGTTGGTGGGTTTGAACCACCAGTCTTCTGGTTAGCAGTCAAATGCCTTAGGCACTACGCCACCAAAGGTCCTAGAAGATGACTGTTGTTGTTGTTGTTATGTGCCATTGATTCGGACCCAACTCATAGCGACCCCTCCTTGGGTTTCCAAGGCAGTATCACTACAGAAGTAGATTGCCCCATCTTCCTTCCAAGGAGTGGCTGGTAGGTTTGAACCTCCAGCCTTCTGGTTAGCAGTCAAGTGCTTAGCCACAATGCTACCAGAGCTACCAGAAGATGATGAGTCTACATTAAAACAGAGTGTCTCAGAAGAGTATGCAGATCAACTGTGTCTCCCAAGAACACAATTCGGTACAGCCTAAATCTTCATTGACCTAAAGTGATTACATTAGTATAATAGCAAACAGGCTACTAAGAGAGACATTTGAATAATCATTTTTTAAAAATAAAACCTTCTTAAAATAAGATGGAAACTGTTCATCTCAGTACCCTCAGATTTCTTTACTTCAAAGATTTGCTTTTTGTTTTTAATTCTCACTAGCACACGCACCTGAACACCAACGACCGAAAGCCAGATGAATTATGGGAAGATATCAAGAACATTATCTATGAGGAAAGCAAGAGATCACTAAAAAGACAAGAAAAGAAGAGAAGACCAAAGTGGATGACAGAAGAGACTCTGAACCTTGCCCTT
>NW_006921782.1:5554222-5568218 GCF_000298275.1 Orycteropus afer afer | reverse complement strand
CCTTCAACAAGATGGATTGACACTGTGGCTGCGATGATGGGCTCGAGTATAGCAGGGATTGTGGGGCTGGCGCGGGATCGGGCAGTGTTTTGTTCTGCTGTGCATGGGGTCGCTATGAGTCGGAAACGACTCGACGGCACTTAACAACAACAGCACACGCCCCTAGACTTGTGTCCTTCTTTCCCACTCATGAATATCACCAATCTATCAACAGTAGAGATAAAGCATGGCATCCAATTAGGACACACACTTACCTACTGCTATATAACTATCATTATCAATAGCTACCTGAACCTCTTTACGTTTTCCAGTTCTAAGTTTCTGCAATACTGTGATAAAGAAGAGCCTATTGATTCTTTCTTTGAGATGGGAAACTTAAATACTTTTTAGAGATTGTTTTTGTTCTGTTTGTGGTGGATAAAAGAATACAAACATGAAAGCTGTAATAGGAATACATGAAGATAAATAGAAAAGAATAGAAAGATGAATTATAGGATAAAAATTTTAAATAAGATTCTGAAAATGAAGAATAGTTCCCAATTGCCTATAAAAGAGAGAGAGAAAACTTTATTTTCTACTTAGGTAATTAGATTATGTTACAAAATAACAACTTATTTCCTAACATCCCTAAACTGGCAATGAGAATATGTAGTAACACAGAGAGAGGCAGGGGAGAAAACAAATTGGAACTGTGGTCATTTGATTTTTTTTTTTTTCTGTATGATGTAGCTTTCATATAAGATTTATTCATTTGTCCTTTATATAATGGTAGATTTAAGAGGAAAATTACTTCAAAAGCCATGGTTAAATCATAGCTGTTTGAACTGACAAGTTAAATGTGAGAATTAAAAATGAGTATACTTTTCCAGGAATAATAACTTGAAGACCTGAATTTATATTGTGCTTTATAAATTTAATGCCCTTTTCATTTTATATCCGGAACAACCCTAGGGGATTGGTATGTAAGATGCTTAGCACAAGACCAGGCACACTGTAAAAGCTCAATAAAATGCTGCTACCTCACAAGGTAATAATGATGATGGTGAGGAAGTTAGATTAGGAACAGCCTAAGAAATCATAGAGTTAAAAAATTGGTACCTTATAGATGCTTAGGAGTCACTGAAGCTTATTATGTGATTATTATCAACATGTTAACTGTAAATGTGGATTATGGAGCAAAGCTTTGAGTAAGATGACTCAAGTATAGTGAAATAAGACATTCTTTCTTCCAGATATTGAGAATGGAAAATATTATTTTCTAATAGAAATTCAGGTTTCATGGTTAGGACCTGCAGAGTGAAAAGGAGAGATTGATTAAATGTGTTTTCTTCCCAACACAATTTATCATTTCTAGCTACTGCGATTATTTTGCATTCAGCACAAAGATGACAATCTGGGAGGCTTGTGAGCCTTGAGACTCCAACAGATTGGGACTGAATTCTTGCTTGTTTGTCAAGGCAACAGAGCATGCTTCTGTCAGTCAATATGCCTTTTCTTGCCTTGTAGAAACCATTTCTACTCTATGCCAGTGTCAGTTGCATTTTGCAAATATGGCTCCAAAATACTGTAACAAAAGTTGCTATTTAATTTGAAGTAATTTTGGCAGGTGGCCTCTGCTGTTGTACATTGTGATTCTAAATCTATGATTTACAAAGGAACAAACCTTTGTTGAAATATGAATGCTATATAACTTCTAAGGAAAGTAAAAAAAGTATGCAGTCACTCAGTCACTTAGTCAATCTGATGACAAGATTTGCTAAATACCTACTAGGCACTGAAATAACATATTGTGTTTTGGGGAAATGCTGAAGAAAATTTTCAGTTCTCCCCTGCAAGTAATTTCTTATTTGGGAAGACATAATATACCCAAATAGGAGCTCTGGTAGCATAGTGGCTAAGGCACTTGAATGCTAACCAGAAGGCTGGCGGTTCAAACCCACCAGCCACTCCTCGGAAGGAAGGTTGGGCATTCCTACTTCCATAGTGATACTGCCTCGGAAACCCAAGGAAGGGTCGCTATGAGTCAGGGCCGACTCGATGGCAAACAACAACAACAGCAACAACAATATACCCAAAGAAGAGCAATTTCAGCATATACCAGACTTAACCAATTTTTATAATACATGAAAAATAGTAAATAAAAAATCCCAGAATACCATTTACCCTTGAATAAAAATATAAATTGATGTATTAAGGCCAACAACATTGTTTGGTGACAAGGGTTTCACTAGTAAGTTCCCACATTATTTGACACAATCTATAGGTTTTCCAAACACTAATGGAGAATAAGGAGCTCTGGTAGTATAGTGGCTAAAGCACTTGACTGCTAACCAGAAGGCTGGCGGTTCAAACCCACCAGCCACTCCTCGGAAGGAAAGTTGGGCAATCCTACTTTCGTAGTGATACTGCCTTGGAAACCCAAGGAGGGGTCGCTATGAGTTGGGGCCGACTTGATGGCACATAACAACAACAACAACCATGGAGAATAAGTATCAATAAATATGTTTATTCTTAAAATTGGATGAAGCTGCATGTATTCCAACTAGTTATTTGCCTTAAGGGCCTAAAAGTTTCCTTTGACCTAATAGCCACGTGACTGACTGCCAGGAGGCCAGGCTGAACACCTCAGTTGGCCTAGTGAGGAAGACAGGAGGTATGAAAGTTCACATCATGATCCCTTTCATGTTTTGGGGTAACATTGAGGGTTTGGCATCTTTCCATCATGTCTCAGACCTCTCCACAACATTGACACCAAAATTATTGAGGAGTATGGCATAGGCATTGGTAGATATTAGAGCATAATGTATGAGTGTTTTTATCTCCATTAATCTTCCTATGGTAAGGTTAGAATAATAGCTCCAGAAAGCTATCCATACCTGACAAGAATACCTCTGTAAGTTTTACTGTTGGGGAGACATGAGAACAAGAAAAAGGAAATAAGAAAAGAGGAAATTGCTGTATTTTTTTTTCCTTCTATAAGGTTTGAATAACCATTTTAACATCTTCAAATGCGTCTAACTAGTGTAATAAATGTTTCTCAGCCCTGTCCACCACTCTTCTTTCTTTTTCAAAAGCACTTTTCTGAGTTTTGTCCATGAGTATCTTTGCTTTATCATTCCTGTATCCCAATACAGTTCTTCCTTTCTTGGCCAATTTTTCTTCCTGGTGAACATGTGAATAAAGTAATACATTTTCTGAGTCTGTTTTGTGAAATTAAGATTTAAAATGGATTGCTGGAGGCAGAGTATCTCCAACATCAACTGGTATCAACAGATGGATATTCTTGGCTGAGAGGAAGTGAGTATCTGAGACCCTTAGGGAGATTCAATATTATCTTGCCTTGTTTGAAAATGTCACAGCTTTTATAGAATATTCAGCATTTAAGGTAATTAGCCTATATACTGCAAAGTGGACCTGATTTAAGAATTCTGCACTAATATTAGGACCATAGAAGGACATATGTGATCAAGTGCTATCAAGATGGTAGCAATTCATCTTCAGTATTTTCCCTCTGATGCTTATGTGATAGGTAAGCTGTATAATTTCGACATCTCACATCAATATGTGCCTTTCCATTTCTCTAGTGATACAGTGGTTAAAGCATTCATCTGTTAACCAAAGTGTCCATAACTTGAACCCATCAACCTTTCCGTAGGAGGAAGATGAGCCAGTATGCTTCCATAAAGATTTATAACACTGGAAACCCTATGGGCAGTTCTACTCTATTCTAAAGGATCGCTATGAGTTGGAATCAACTTTATGGCAATGGGTTTTTCCATTTAGAAACTATCACAAGATACACAATTTCTGAGTTTTACTTTTTATCACAATAAAAATAAATGAGATAAGGTAATGATAGATAAGGTAAGCATTATTATCCTTTAATTTAAATAGAGGAAATTAGCCTCAAAGAAGTTAAGTCATTTGGTGGATTATAATCAGATTCATATTCAACTGTCATTCACGGAGCATCTACTAGGTCCTGGGCAATTTGCATATATTATCTTCCACTCTTCACAGTGAGCCAGTGAAACAAGTGTTACTATTTACTTTAAGCCAATTACTTTCAGAGCTTGTAAACCATGTATGAGAATCTATTGCATCTATGCATCTATTAAGTAGCAGAGCTGAGATTTAATCTCAGGTGTTGTGAATCCAAGCCATATAATGAAGCTTTTTGGAGATAGAAGAGAAGGCACCCTAACATATCCAAAATTGGCTTGAGAGAGTAAGGGATTGTGACTGGCTTGGAGTTTTATGATGGTTAGGGAGTGGGGAGGAATGCCAGTGGTACGGTGATCTGGTAGCGTAGTGCCTAAGGCACTTGTCTGCTAACCAGAAGGCTAGCGGTTCAAACCCATCAGCCACTCCTCGGAAGGAAGGTTGGGCAATCTACTTCCATAGTGATACTACCTCAGAAACCCAAGGAGGGGTCACTATGAGTCGGGTCCTACTCGACGGCACATAACAACAACATGTGAGTTGTAAACTTTTTCATACTTTCTTGTTATGTATTTGGTATCACCAGTCACCATATTTGGACAAATTGTAGTTGGGGAAGGAGGCCCATTACGTTCTGAGGAGTTTCAACAACATACCCATTGCTACCAATCCTACAACAAAGCAGTAATTTTTATAAGGTAGTTATCCACATTCTATAGATGAGTAACCTGGGATACAAATTAAGGACTCTGTGTGAATGTGTGTGCTTGTGTGCATGTGTGTGCTTACAGGGTGTTAGAACTGTCAGTGCAATGGCTAAAGGAAGAAGCTGGAAGGGAATTTGTTTTACAAGCTTAAGCAAATTTCTCTTAGCTTACCTTGAAATGGTGAGTTGAAATATGTGATGACTAATGGTTGGGTTCTATAATGTTTTCTAAAGTTTCTTAAGGTCCTTAATAGGTGTTCCAAACACAGGTATAATGAAAATTTATATTTCACAAGTTTCTGCCTGTTCATAATCAAATTGTTTCCTTCAGATATATAAAAGCTAACCCTCAAAACAGTTTCTGGATATGTTCCCTGAAGAAATAGATCGGAAAATAAAATACTGGTTGAATTTTCTCTCCCTGTTGGTTTGGAGAAAGCTTAATTAAGATGTGTTAGCTTTCAGAATCCCTTCTCAGAGTTTCAGTGAAACTGGAGTGGGAGTTCCAAAGCCCTGCTTTTCCTCTTCTTTCCTGTTCTACCCCCACCTTAGGATCCATCTGAGCATTGTCCCGAGCCTCCATTGTACTAAAAACTCCAAAGACATTGTCTATCAGACAGAAGCATAGCACAGACAGCAACAGTTAGGGCTACCAAGCAGATAAATACCCACTCATCACCAAGACAAGGGCATCCTCTGAGTATTTCAGTTTCATCAAGTTGAAGAGGCTCTGCTATATAGGGAATATCTCCTGGTGGTGCAAATAGTTAGCACTCATCTATTAACTGAAAGGTTGGCAGTTTGAATCCACCCAGTGGCACTGTGGAAGAAAGACCTGGCAATCTATTTTTATAAGATCATAGAACAAACATCATAATCTCACTACTCATGTGGACAACTAAAGAGGACATTATGTAGAAAAAGTACTGCAGAAGAGATGAGGAAGAAAGAGTATGGTCTTTCAGTAATTAAAAAAGGATTTATTGAAAACCTACTCCTGGAGGCTTTAAAAACCAAAACAAAGAAACAAACAAACATAAATGCCATCAAGTTGATTCCAACTCCTAGTAATCCCACATGTGCAGAGAGAACTGCAATTAATAGTGTTCACAAAGTGGTGATCCTTTGGAGACAGATTGGTAGGCATTTCTTCTTAGCGTGAGTTCAAATGATCAGCCTTTCAGTTAGTACTCAATACTTAACCATTTGTGGCACCCAGGGACTCTTGGAAACTTTAGACAATAATAATGTATAATAATATTTGATTTCTGCTAATGAAGGAGCTCTGGTAGCACAGTGACTAATTCATCTGACTACTAACCGAGAGATTGGTGTTCCAAACCCACCAGCCACTGCATGGAAGGAAGACTGGGCAATCTACTTCTGTAACGATTTACCACCTTGGAAATCAATGGGAGTTGCTATGAGTTGGAATTGATTCAATGGCAGTGGGTGTGGTTTTTTTTGGTTCTCTGCTAGTGACTTTAGAAAGTTTGTCAAAAAGACCATGAAACATTGAGTTTGGCAACACGCCTAGGTCTGTTTTATTATAGCATTTTATGCTTCTTTCTATAAAAGATAGATCAGGTCACTTCCATTTACCTATTCTTCATCCCCTTTTGTGTGTGGGTCTAGGTACTAACTCAGATTTGACATCAGGATATTTGGCTTCATATTAATCTTTGCATAACTCTGAGGCTTATCACTTAATTCCTCTCACCCACAATTTTCTCTTCTTTAAAATGGGCATGTTACACTATGCCTACCTCAAAATATCAGTATAAGAATTGACTGAGGTAATGCTTTTACACTGTAAATTCTACAGAAATGTTAATTTTTATTGTTGTTCCCCAATGTAGAATATTAGAAATCAAATTAATGTATAGTAATTTTCATGGCCACATTTGATTGGAACCTAAATTTATTGATTTGGTAGTAGTGAGGTTGTTCTTGGAAGTGATAATGATTTAAGTTATACCCACTCTTCATTAATCCATATGGTTAAGTTCCAAAGACTGAGTCATTATTTAAAAATTAGCATTATGTGAAAATGGAGGATGGCCACATCAGATCACAAAATGGAGAATGGCCATATCATTCATAACTGCCAAACCACTGAGAATTATGGCCAGCCAAGTTAACATATAACCTTAACCATCACAGCCAGAATTACTCTTGTCTATTACCTCAACATTCATTACTGCCAGATACACTTCATTAATGTGTGAATTAGTTGGATAGTAGATTTTGTACTATGTTGTAAATGTGAAATGTCAGTTAATGAGATAGTTGATAAGTGAGGAGCAGGTGTATTACTGTGTTATTTTCATGAAATATAACTAAGCAACTAAATCTTTCCTTTCTCGCCTCATTTTTTGAGCTGTGTTAAGTGAGGACTACAGTGGTCACAGGGACAGAATATCAAGGCTTAAGGGGGGGGCGGCAGATAATCCTAGCAACATGTATTAACCTAAAGCAAAGCGCACCTTTTTATGAAGTCGTGGCAGGATTAATTAAAGCAAAATGTATATTGTTGTTGCTGTTGTTGTTAGGTACCACTAAGTTGATTTCAGCTCATAGAAACCCTATGCGATAGAGCAGAACTGACTCACAGGGTTTTCTAGGCTGTAATCTTTATGAAAACAGAATGTAATGAGCTGAAAATGACTTTGTACCTTATAGACAGAAATACTAAACATTGAACCCAAAAAAATAAACCAAGAACTCACTGTTGTCAAGTGGACTCCGACTCATAGTGACTCCTCCTTGGATTTCCAAGGCGGTATCTCTAAGTAGATTGCCCAGCCTTCCTTCTGAGGAGCGGGTGGTGGGTTTGAACCACCAGCCTTCTGGTTAGCAGTCAAATGCCTTAAGCACTAAGCCACCAGAGCTCCCAAACATCGAACACCAACCTATTAATATTTAGCGTATCCTGCTGATTTCAAACTTATCATCAAACCTTGGGGAGCAACCTAACCCATAATGTGGGAACCTCACTTACAAAATTGAAGATGGATGGGAATGGAGTGGGGAAAAGAGATACTTATACTAGCTTTCATAACATAATAAGAACTGAAACCCACACATCTTGTTTTTGACATTTAGGAGGTCAAAATGTGATGGGATTAACTCATATTTACTTTGAGAAGACCAAGCATCCAAACAAACAAAAAATCAAACAAGTAATTAAACCGAAAGAAGCTGACTGATTTATAAATTCCTGGAGTCTAGGGTAGAGAATGACCAAAACTTACTTCATTAATGTCAGGTAAAGGTATCTATTTCCAGGCCAAGTTTAAAATATAGAACCCCTAGGCCTCATCACTTCATCTAATTTAGCCCCAAGATTTTAGGTGCTCAATATTGTCTCACTTTGTGAGTAAAGCAGCATAAAGAAACACAAAGAGACTTCCCCAAGGAGGTGCAGTTACCATGATCTAGGACCCAAGGCAGGAATTCAAGTTTGCTTACTCTGCGTAAAGAAGTTCCTCTCCACATGGACAAATTTTTAAATAGCAGGGAGATGATGGCTTTTCTTAGCTAATGTTGATATTACTTTCCTCATAAAAATAGGGACTTATCTTCCCAGGAGATTTGGATTTGTTTACCCCAGAGAATGATGAGACATTTGCCTGGTGAACTGCATCTGTGATTGGATGGCGAATGGATGCAGCTCTCTCACAGGGTATGCCTCTCTGCATCTGGACTCCATGAAATCCACCCTGAGTCTCAAGCCCTGCTTTCTATGGGCCTGCAAGTCAAGTCTCAGTGAATGACCTGCTGTAACTACCCCAGCTGCTTTGGTAAACTAAAGGCAATTTCATAGTTGCATAAGCTTTACACAACCTTACTCTGAATAAACATTGCAAAAGAACATCTTTAGTACCAATATCTTCTCTGTTAAACATACTGGTTATACTATAAGTGCTTTAAATAATGGTATTTAAACTCTGTGTATTTAACTGGAGAATTACACTTTTTTTTTTGTACATTTCAATGGATTCCAGATAAGTGTGTATAATACATATGAATTTATATCATTTTTTTTCTATTAAAATGCGTTGAATTTACTCTTCTAATATCCTGTTTTAGGAAACCGAGTAGCTTAGTCTGAAATTGAACTAATTTCTTTATTGAAATGAAAACAAATGAATTTTATTACAAAATATTGCTATTATAAAGGAAGACAAAAACAAATTAGAAAAATAAAAATACATATACAGTGCTAGCTGAAAAACAAAACAAAAAAAAGAGGATGTCTGATGTTTAATTAATTAATCAAGAAAAAAGACCCTGCTTGGACTCAACACTTGTGTTCAATGATAAACTCCCAAATCCGACTTTATAACCTCCAAACCCTCATCTTCTCCTTTGCTCGTTTCCTTTTTAGCAAAGTTTAGTATGGGTGTCTCACTTGTACTAACCTTCTGGGTAAAACTGTGGATGATGAATAAGACCACAAGCCCAAGCTGGCGGTTCAAACCCACCAGCCAATCCTTTGAAGGAAGATTGGGCAATCTACTTCTGTAGAGATACTGCCTCAGAAACCCAAGGAGGGGTCTCTATGAGTCGGATCTGACTCGACAGCAATGAGGTTTTTCTTTTTTTTCATATTTCTCCAAGTGGTTGTCATCATCAGGTAAAAGAAAAGGCAGAAAAGAGTCTCTCTAACCTATCAAAAACCCATTGCCATAATGTTGATGCAGACTCATAACAACCCTATAAGGCAGAGTAGAGCTGCCGTGTGGGGTTTCACCAATGCTGTCTTTATGGGAGCAGATTGCCACATCTTTCTCCCATGAGTGGCTGGGTGAGTTTGAACCACAAACTTTCCAGTTAGCAGCCAAGCACTTAACTACCATACCACCAAGGCTCCTTTCTCTAACTTATAAACCAAAAAACCAAACTCACTGCTATTGAGTTGATTCCAACTCATAACAACCCCCATTGGGTTTTCAAGACTGTGAATTTTTACGGAAGCAGACTGTCTTATCTTCTACAGAGTAGCTGGTGGGTTTGAACCATTGACCTTTGGTTAGAGGTCAAATGCCTTAACCACTGCATTTCTTTAACCTATAAGGAATATAAATTTGTGAGGTAATTATCTCATAATCTAAACATTCTACGTTTTCTGTGCATATTAGGAAATCTTGCAGAATTAGAAGTCAATAGAAACAGGACTTACTGGCCTGGTCATCTACTTGTGAAAAGTCACAGCCTTGAAAAACATATGGAGTAGATACTCTGCACACATGGGGTCACCATGAGTTGAAAGACACTAGATAGCAACTAACAATCACTACAGAAACAGACCCAAATGCAGATGGAGGAATTAGCATAAGAAAGTAGAAGGACAAGTTTTGGGGATTCAGTGAATTAAGATCAAATCCTACTGTACTGCTTTCTGTCTGAAAAATCTTGAGCATGTCACTTAACCCCTCTGAAGTTTGGTTTTCTTATCTGTAGATGAGACCAATAATGTCACTGTGCACTGTAATTTTTGAGGCTAACTGGTGCTTATACTAAATATTCAGTACATAGTCAATATTATTATTGATAATTCTAAAACTAGGTCTTACATGTAAAACTAAAATATTACAAGTCAATTCCAACAATTACCACAAAAGAGGAACACTTCCATCCATCACTTTCTCTTTTGGAATGCAGATAGACTACTAATGACACGCAAAATCTCCTCTAAATGCAGACTTTTAGAATAAATTGTTCAAATCAACATGATGAATACATTGGCATAGCAGTTATTTTCTTTTTTCATATGAAAACAGCAACAACTAGGTTTAATTTATTTTAAACTGCCATTCTAAAAGCCATTAATTCACATGCAGGGCAAGTCATGATCAAGAATTAGTTCACCCTCTAATTGTGCACTGTCGTGCATTTTGAGGCAAGTGAATAAAACATAAGATTTCAAGCACAAAACCCTGAATTATTGAGCCCTGTTTCCGAACTAGAGTCCCAGAATGGTGTAAATGCCTAATACTCTCAGTCCCTCCTTGGGTTTCCAAGCTGGTATCTCTATGGGGAAGTAGATCACCCAACTTACTTCCAAAGAGTGGCTGGGGGTTTGAATCACCAGCCTTCTGGTTTGCAGTCAAATGCCTTACTCACTATGCCACCAGAGCTCCTAATACTTTAGCAGCTAACCAAAAGGTTGAAAGTTCAAGTCCACCCAGAGGTGCTTCAGAAGAACCCACTGCCATTGAGTCAGTTGCATCTCATTGGCCTGTGCTATACTTCTGAAAAAAATCAGCTATTGAAACCCCTGTAGTTCACAGTCCTACAGTGACAAACATGAAGTCACCATGGGTTGGAAATGACAACAGTAGAAACTGGGTCTCCAAATTGTGCTAGCAAAGCATAATCTCAGACCAAAAGCTTCTTTTCTACTTTGAAAAGAGCCTGGCCAGACCCTTTGTAATGGGAGTCAGACCCAATCATTCTGCATAGGAGCAGGCACCCTTTGTTGTCCTTCCTACCATCTCTAATTTCTTCTTTTCCCTAAAGCAAGCACACCTCACTGAAGAATGCTGCCACTTGGAATTCAGAGTCAAAGTAGTGGTTGTGTAAAGAGGGCAATAAATATAAATGATACCTGTGGGTAATAGGTTGGAAATTGCTGTGTTCTTTGGTAACTGTATATAATTACAAGTACCCTGGATTGCACAGGGCTCTGGTGCAATTATCCCTCTCATTTCCAGAATAAGAGGGAAGGATTACAAGAGTGTTTCCACAATTCAATAACATGACAAAAGGGATCTTACCAGAAAGATAGCAGTATTTTTCATAGTGCTCATTTCTCATTGGGAGTGTGTGTATTTCTAAGTCTAAAAGCATATAAATCTATGTGATTAAATCTGTGTATGTTATAATAAACCAAAAAAAAAAAAAAAAGTTATAACACATCACCATTAGTATAAGGCTACTGCAGCGTTCCTTAGTAAGTGAAAAAAAAAAAAAAAAGTGGGGGGAGGAGTAGTAAATGATATCACTGCATTGTAGCTGTGAGCAGGCTACCATATATTTTGGAAGTAATTAAAGATGATCCAGTGATTCTTCCCAGCCTAATGAGTGATTCTGCCATAGCCTCACAGTGGGGTGGCCCGTGTGTTGTTGCTGCTGCACATTTCCATGGTATTTATGGGGGTAATGAGTGTTATTGCTGTGGTGTAACAGCAGGGTGCACTGCTCACAGTGTTTCCCAAGAGCTCTGTGATGATTAGAAGGCAAAATGTGATTGCTGTTTTCCCAGACACCAGTCAGATCTATTCCTATATTGTTCCATAGTAATTAGCAAATGACATAGTGCTATTGCCCAGGGTATTTACTTTGGAAAAATAGCGATGAATTTTTTAAAATGTAATTAATTATTTCTATTTATTTATTTATTTATTTATCTATTTCTCGAGGCTTAATGACATTGTTTCTAATTTGGTGGTTATAGAATATATAATTGCGAAATTGTTATTGACTTGTAATCACTGTCTCATATACCATCTTTGCCATTGCTTCTCCTGGGCCTTGGCAGAAAAGTAGCTCTAGTGTTGGCAGCATTTTTCACGGTTCACAGTTCAGGCAGGAGGGGAGAGAGAGATGGCAGGCAGAAACATAAAATAGGCCTGTCACACAAGGTCATCCTTTAAAATATACTTTGCCAGTTTCATTTGAAGAGTCTGAATCTATACTCGCATATTTAGTTTCTAAGAATGGAACCAGTATCTCTATCAAGAGGACATTAGCAGAACAATGTTTTAAATCGATTAATATTTTCACTTGGACTTAAATGACATAAGTAGAGGAAATTGTCTTGGTTTCAAATATTTTGACCTATTGTCCCAATCGATGACTAAAATGTCCCATTGATTCTAGAGTTTCACTTTTGAATGTATCACTGTCTTATCATTATTATTATTATTATTGGGGAAAATGTGTTCTATGTCAATGTGGGAGAAGCTCTTTGGGTAGCAGGTATTTCTGGATCCAGTGATTCTGGTCCTGGTTCTGCCATTATAGAGCTGCATATATTGACCTTTGAGTATCATGGTCAAAGATTTGTGTGCTGGAGCCTAACTATCTGGTTTTAAGTCCCGACTTTGCCATTTGTGTATGCTCATAAATAAAGGATCCACAGGCAAATTTCTTAACCTATCAAAGTCTCAATTTCCTCTCTTGTAAAAGGAGAAAACAATACTATCTGTTCACAGGTTTGTTAAAAGATTTAATGAATGTATGTTAAATGCTTGTCAAAATGCTCATTCAGGATAAATTTCTCATTGAATGTGAGCTTTAATTTTTAGTCAACTCATTGAATCTTAATGCAAAAGTTCCCTAAGGTCCATTTTGGTTACCATGAGACAGAATTCACTGTCCTATCTCCCAAATTCCTGGATTCTGTGATATTTTATGTTTGAGGCTACATCAAGTGAAAGTCGAAAATAGACAAAATTATAAATATATATAAATGTTTAATTTTGTCTATTTTCTTCTTCCCCTTGACATAGCATATATATATATATATATATATATATATATATATATATATATATAGGGTATAGTTTTTTATCATACAAAAAGTAAAAATTTTACATGGTTTGCCACAGTATGAACAAGTCAACATTACAAAAGTGAGAAATTATTTTCTATTGGTTACTAATATTAAATATATATTGACATTATAGGAAGAAAAGAAAAAGGGAGAAATATAACTGTATAATAACCATGCATTAAAAAGAAAGAAAGAAAATACAAAAATAGATGTCTGAAGAAACTCTGAAACTTGTCTTGAATGGAGAGTAGTAAAAGCAAACAGAAGAAATGAAAAAGTAAAATTGCTGAACAGAGTTCAAAAGGCAGCTCAGGAAGAAAAGTAAAGTATTGTAACGAAATGTGCAAAGACCTGTAGTTAGAAAACCAAGACCTATAGTTCAAAAACCAAGAGGAAGGAACATGTTCAGTATTCCTCCAGCTGAAAGAACTGAAGAAAAATTTTAAGTCTCAATTTGAAATAATGAAGGATTATATGGGTAAAATATTGAATGATGCAGAAAGCTTCTAAAGAAGTTGGAAGGAATATAGAGAGTCACTGTACCAAAAAGAACTGGCCAATGTTCAACAATTTCAAGAGGTAGCATGTGATCAAGAACCAATGGTTTGAAGGAAGAATCCTCAATGTGCTGAAAGCATCAGCCAAAAACAAGGCTCCAGGAATTGATGGATTTCTAACTGAGATGTACAAGAAGTGATTGCAACAATAGAACCACTGAAAAAATTGTGTCAAGAAATTTGGAAGACAGCCAGCTGTCTGGTCACCCAGCTAGAAGAGATTCATAT
>NW_006921782.1:5532126-5554122 GCF_000298275.1 Orycteropus afer afer | reverse complement strand
ATATATATATATATATATATATATATATATATGTATGTATGTATGTATGTATGTATAAAGGAGCTCTGGTAGCATAGTGGCTCAGGCACTTGACCGCTAACCAGAAGGCTGGCGGTTCAAACCTACCAGCCACACCTCGGAAGGAAGATGGGGCAATCTACTTCCGTAGTGATACTGCCTCGGAAACCCAAGGAGGGGTCACTATGAGTTGGGGCCGACTCGACGGCACGTAACAACAACAACAACATGTATGTATATATACACATACAGATACATATACATACATAACACACACGTACATACATACACATTCATATGTGTGTATATAATTTATATGTATCAATATCTATTTAAACATACAACTCGACGGCACACAACAACAACAACAACATATACAAATATATGTATAACTCACTGCCGTCGAGTCAGTTTTGACTCATAGCAACCCATTCTTGGGTTTCTGAGGTGCTATCTCTGCGGAAGTAGATTGCCCAATCTTCCTTCTGAGGAGTGGCTAGTGGGTTTGAACCACCAGCCTTCAGGCTAGCCATCAAATGCCTTAGGCACTGTGACAACAGATATATATATATATATATATATATGTCTGTCTATATTTGGGGCTGTCTCCACAATGCTGCAAAACCCTGACCTGAAATATCTTGTTTCCTCAGTTCTCCATTTTACTCTATTCACATGACAGGCAATAAATCTGAATTCTGGCTGTGGTAGAAATAAAAGAGAAAAGAACCTCAGCAGGATCAAATAAAAAGAAGAAAAATCCATCCACCTGTTGCACTGATGTTTACAGCACTCTGCATATTATTAAAATCAGTAGTGGTAGCAAATGAGAGACAGCCATTGTGAGGTAAAATTAGTGAAGTATATGAGATGCTAAAAAGCCTTAGAGCCTGTGTGAGAGCCTGTGTGAGAGAGAGCCTGTGTGAGAGCCTGTGTGAGAGCCTGTGTGAGAGCCTGTGTGAGAGGAACTGAGCTTTCTTTCACTTTTAGGATTTCTCTGAAGAAAGAGTGTTAAGAAAGTTTTTTTTTTTTCTTCTTTTCTTTTCTTCTAACAACACTTGCCTTTCAGATTCACGTATATACTATTTAGCAACTCTATAAATTTCCCCACTTGAAACAGCTTTCTACCTTTAAAGATCTCAGGGCTAAATTAATCCCTCTCTTTCCTACAATTCTTGGAGGGAGTCAGAAGGAGAACCTCTCAGAACAGAGACTGGAGCCTCTAGTCGGTTCCTGTGAATAAACTGCTGCAGTTAGTAGAAAGTAAAAATAGTAGAATCTTTGACATTAATGGTTCTCTGCTAGTGCTTAGGTATTTGATGGAAGCTCCACACATGTGTAGTACTGAGGCATTTGAAGTAGGCCTCTAAATTCTCTGCAATTCGTGTTAAAACTCTCTAGATGAGCAAGCCACCACTGACAGGAAACAGCACATGAACAGAGTATCAAGGAATCCAGAACTCAATGGATCACAAAGTTAGTAAGGCCCAGGCATTTTTCCCTTGAGTCACACATCTGTGGGTTTCACCCACCCATACTATACAGTATCTGTTGTATAGTGTATTTAATAATGTTTATGTTAGTTGTTCTGAAAGTCAGATATATCCCTAATTCCACAAAGTGTACTCTAATTGTCCAAGTTAGCTCTCATATTATCTTTATAAAACCCTGGATAAAGATGAAATAAACCAGACTAAGCTGATAATAAGGAATCCCTGGGCAGTACAAACAGTTAAGCAAGCATCTACTCATCAAAAGGTTGGCAGTTCCAACCCACCCATTGGCACCTTGGAAGAAAGGCCTGACGGTCTGCTTCCAAAAAGTCATAGCCATAAAAACCCTGTGAAGCGTGATTTCCTTCTGCAACACATGGGGTCACCATAAGTTGGGATCAACTTGACACCAACTGCATAATGAGAATTGCACACAAGATATCCTGCATGCAGAGATGTCAGGCTTAGTGTGCAGTCCCACTGAAAATTTTTTCTTCTCTTGGCTCATTTCTTGTCTGGTAGACTCCACAGCACATGTGGCCCAGCACATCTAATCCCTGCTGGTGCTGAGTCCTCCATCATTTCACCATGGCATGTCCTTCCATCTTTGTGAGCACAATTTTTTATTAATCAGTGAAACGTTTGGGCCTTTGAAATTGAAATGGATTTCAGTCTTCTTTATATATTAATTATTGATAAATGGAGCCTAGGAGACAAGGAAAAAGCCTGGCATGATTAAAGACAGATAGTTTTTAATTTTATGTCTCTTGCAGTGACAGAGAAATTTAGTTTAATAGGAGTAATTTTTCAAAGGAGGTGCAATCATGAGGGAGGGTGTGTAGAAAATGGGCAAAGCACACTAAGAAAGAATGAACTTGTAGGAGACATAGAATCATTCCATAGATATTTCCTAGAAAGTATTATCAAGAGGTAGGGGTAGAAATTCTTGAACATTTTTTTCTCTACTTTTGCTGCTATGAATTATAACTGTAGAACTAGACTCATATAATTATTTTTGAAAGGCATTCATTTCCAACTAAGACACTTTCCTATCTTCTACATGATTTCAGACTCCTTTATATATTACAAAGTTTCACACAGCCTTGCTTCAAATATCATATTTAAAAAGCCATGTAGTACAGTAAAAACTACTGGGAAAAAAGATTGCTGAGTCTCCACTTAACGTCATCATTTATTAGCTTCCCTTAGGATAATGATTTAACCTTCTCTAGTCTCAGTTTCTCCATACAGAATAGAGACACGCTATACCTCCTACCTGATTGATAGGTAGTTTCTGAGAAGCAAATGAAGAAATTACTGTGAAAGTTTCTGAGGATCCTCTTAGCTAAAAAATGTAATTTTTCTGCCAATAGAGAAATATTTATAAAAAGCAGTAGAACTAGCATGGGTCCATCAAATACCAATTATTCTATACCAAAACATTTATCTTTAATTCTCCATATATATATTTAATATGGCTTAGCACCCCAATTATATTTGCATCCCTACTATTTTTCATGATCTGGAAATAATAATATAATATCATAGTCTCCTCCTCTAATGACCTCTCTCCCAGAGACTTCATTCCACATTGAAGAATCCTCATTTTATGGGCTTTTGTAAAATTGACTCTCCCCAGGTTAGCAAAATGAAACCTCCACTGTTGTGTTTTGAAGAGTTGGCTGGTAAGAGAATAGCATTAAGATGGAAAACACAGAAGACAGAAGTAGAGAGAAGGATAAGAGCCATTTGCTCTTGTTTCTAAGCCTGAGAGCCCCACCAGTCTGAGCTCCACTTCACATCCATGTATTTCAAACCTGGCTGTCTGATTGATAGAAAAAAGTTCCCTAGACACAACCTGCCTTGCCTATTTTAGTGATTATCTCTTAACTGGCCTTCCGTACTAATCTTCCTAAAACCTTTTCATTATGTTCTTACTCTGCTCAAAAACCTTCAATGGCTCTCACTGGCCCCACACTAATCCTGTCTTTCCATCATCTCTTCCTCTTTCTAGTCTCTTTCCCTCTTCAATTTATTTTATGTTTGGATGTACAGCATATCTCCTCAATAATATTGCCAGCTGCATTAGAGTCTGAAGCCCTCCTTCCACAATTATCCCCTGTAACTTGCATAGCTGGGAATCAATAAATGTCCCTGGATTGATTGTAACCCTTTGATTTAATGCTTCATTTTACAGTTTTATATTCCATTCTAATTCATGTGTGCACAGCTATTTTCACACTGGGTTGTATTTTTTTGAGGGGGGGATAATCATGATGATTTGAACTTTTTATACACCTGAAAGTTCTATCAGTGTTCAATTTTAACGAGGTATGTGCCAATTGACTGATACTAGGCTATAAGTTTTGTTGTCAATAAGCCATTTTCCCTGTTGTGCAAAGTTCACAGGAAGTACAGTATTTTCATGGCATTCTTTCCCAATCTCTCTCTTCCTTTTTCCTAGTATCTTATCATACATGTGAACACGCACATACACACAACACACAAACCCCGTCAAGAGTAACTATTACAAAAGCTGCATTTGGAAAAAGGGTCCAGCCTCAGTTTTGCTGCTCTGAGCACTGGTATCTACTGCAATCAACAGAGCTCCACCCAGCCCATATATCTAACCCCAAAAGTGTACTTTAACTAAAGATATTACGACAAAAACAAATACAGTGGTTTGTACAGACTAATCCTACACATGTAATGAGAAGTGCATGCAGTTTATTATATAGAAAGCTTAGGCATGCAACTAATTATAGACACACCTTAAAACATATGGACAGAAATGGGAGTGATTAATTGCCCTTCTGGTCATTCTGAATTCATCTACTGTTTAGGATCTGTATATCTTCTTCCTTTTGTTGCATACTCTTCTTGTCCCTTGCCATCTGTCCTGGGAATGGTCAGATCTTTGTGTTGAGTTCTTATTACCATTTTCAGAAAAGTCTAATTCTTTATCACTGTATTGCCAAGAGGGCTTTGCTTCCCTCCAATGAGCTTTGCATAATGCAGGCTGCCAGCCTTACTTATTAGGCCAGAAAATGGCTGTGCTGTGCCCCAGCTCACACTATTTCAAATCAGAGGATTCTGGGTTCTAGCCAGAAGCATCTAAGCTCTTCTTTCTATCTCTTGTATCTTTTTCCATAGTAAGTTAAGTTGAGGTTATTTGAAATATGGACTGAAAATACATTCTACTAATAGACAGACATAGATGCACTACTTATGTAATGCTATTAAGCACCTCCCTGCTGAGAATGCCTGTTTATGTGTGTGTGTGCATGCATACATGTATATATGTGTCCATTCATGTGTGTTTGTGTGTGTGGTGTATGGGGAATACTATCTAATTATTGATTTCAACATTGGGTGCACATGTAGAAAAAATGAGCTCTCTATGAATTACAAAGGTAAGTCAGTTTCCAAGTGCTGTCAGGCTTTGAGAAAAGACAGTCACTTTTCATCACCCTGAATACCACCCCTGAGGTTGAATGAAGAAGCACAGGCCCAAAAGAGTCAGACTTAGAAAAAGGGATTTAGGGTACTTGGCTTAAAATACAGATGAAAGATACCCCAGGTACAAATGACATATTGTAAATTAAACCACTCTAAAAATTATAAACTGTATCACTGACTACCATATTCATAATGCGACATGTATATGGAGCCCAGTGAAAGATTGGATCTGACTCAGTCATTTCAAACACAATTTTCATCTTTCATTCTTTAATTATCCTCATCAATTTCAAGAATTAACCTTAACTTTAAATCAGGTAGTCTTCATCTTTTGGGTTTGTAGGCTTATCTAAATGTTAGATGGTAGGAGTTTTTTTTTGTTATTTTCTTTTGTTTTGCCTTATTTTGTTTTTCTCTTTTTGCTAAAGAATTTTTTCTCCTAATCATTATTGTCATAATGATCCTGCCAAAAAAATATTATTAAAGGCCATGAGGGTCTCCAGCCAGGCTATTGTGGGACCCCTGATGCCAGAGCTAGACTGCCTGGCCCAAAATCATATCTCAACATAACAGGGACAAAAGGAGAGAGTGAGAAAAAAATAAAAAGAAAGCCAGCAGGTCTGATAGGAAGGTTGTAGGCATTTATATCTAAATGGTTTCCAAATATACCAGTTTGCTCCAAATAACATAGTATTAGAAAGAGAATATAATTTAGGTTTTATCAAATGTTCAAATAAATGGTCTGACACAGAGCCCCCCAACACACACGCACACAGTACCTCTTTTTCTACCTTATATAGATTTAAATGTAACAGAGTTGCTATAAGTCGGGTCCAACTCGATGGCAAATAACAACAACAAATACAGATTTAAATGTAATGGAGTTTAAGGATTAAGAAAAGGAAATTTAGAAGTATGCTGAATATCTTTTTATTGGTCTTTTTTCACCCTTCTCTGCTCATGTAATAATTAGCCTTTTGAATAATCTCTCTTTCAATATTGATCAATCTACTCTTTTCCACGGCTCAATGTTAAGACAAAGCTTGAGCAAGCATCTTCACAAAAATGACAGAAAGAATTTTCTGGAAATTGTATAAATTGCTTCTGGATACATCATTGTACTATTGAGGTATAACAGGGCTATCTGAGTGTGACTTTTGACTAGTGTCTCTTTCTCTACAAGTTTCTGGGTTTCTGAGCAACATACATGAGAGAGAATAGAGAATCGAGTGACACACACTTAAAAATGTACCCTCTTTGCTTTTAAGGTGTCAAGCCGTTTTCTACATTTTCTGTCTTTTGTTCCTCTGATTTTATTATGATTACTTCTTTTTTGGAATATATAAATGTAATATGTTATATATAGCATGGGTGCCAGGAAGGATTATGATTCCAGAATCTCATTCATTAGATGTGTAATTTTGGAAAAATTTCTAGATTTCTTTGGATTTCATTGTTCCATATATAGAATGGGGATACCAACAACAATTTCAATAAGACTGGTATAAGGATAAAGTACCTGTAGTATATTACATGTCCAACAAACAGTTCCTTCCCACAACTATGCTACAGTAGCTGCCCCCTCATAACACACACATGTATATACACACAACACTCACACACCTACTGCTGAATTTAACTTCAGCTGAAAGGTAGAGAGGTAGATGATATAACTACAAAAAGGTTTCACTTATGGCATTTTATATACATTGCCTTTTTCTCAGAAAATTCAAAGAACAAAAATAGAGCTTAAATTAAGCTCCAGATCCACAAAAACAATTCTTTGTGAATGAGAGTTGGAACCATCCTTTGGCCTTCTTTATTCCATCACTTGCCAAGTATCTTTTGAAAGGAATATTGTGCTACTGTTCCCAGCCACAAGAAACAATTTCTGCTTCTGTGGTTCCTGTGCCTGTTGCATTCAAAGTGAAGTCTCTGAGTATCTGACGATCGAATGAGAAAGTGTTGTGAAGCATTTCCTTTATTGATTTCTTAGTTTTATAGAAAAGAAGATATGAAACTGGAATCTAAATGTGTCATATGTATACCACAGTGTATATTGCAGCTACTCAAAAGAGTATATTTACCCTTGCTTTAAATGAATTTTGAATAGTTTTATTTTACTTTTTCCAGGAATGGGGATTTAAGGTTACTAAAGCATTCAAATCCTTTACCCAGAAATAACAAATGGAAAATTAGCTTAACTATTGCTAGTCGTACAGCATTTTGTTATAGAGATAAATTGAACCTAAGCCTGTGAACATGGTCTCAGCAGCCCAGGATTCTGACACATGGATGGTGACACATGTGAACATTTGAAGGAGATTTAAGGATGGGAACCTACCAGCACATGCTCTCTTTTCTCTATTTTCTTCAGTAGCAAAATTCTATTATCTCCCTCCTCTGTGGAAACTCTCCTAGTCAGATACCCTATTTGCTCTTCGTACAACTTATCTTCTCTTTACTGTACCTTTTTCCCACCACTCAGTTCCTCTGATATATACTTTCTGGTTTTCCAAACATTATTCTTTCCTCACTTATCCCATGCACCACTATCTCCTTGTACCCACACTCCATTGCATTCATGTATGATTATTTGTATGCCTCTGTCCTCTTTGGTTGATAAGTTCTGTGATCTTAACTCATTTGTATTTCTCTCTCTAATAATTAACATGATATTCATCATACAACAGACTCTAAATAACTAAGTATTTCATCAGGGAATTAACATATTTTCTAACTCTATTAGAATAGTTCAGACCCACCAGCCACTCCTTGGAATGAAGGTTGTACAATCTACTTCTGTAGTGATACTGCCTTGGAAACCCAAGGAGGAGTCACTATGAGTTGGGCATGGCTTGATGGCAAATAAAAAACAACAGCTAGAATAGTTATCTCACTCACTTGGTATGCACCCATACTTACTTGCCTCACACTTACTTACATGTACTGCAGGACAACCCAGAGCTCAGAAGGTGAAAATGGCACCAGCTGTGGATGTATATTAGTGTATGGGTTGAGAAAACTTGTATTTCTTCTTAGTTTTTCTAATAAAATAACCATACCTGTACTTTGATAAGTTGTTAAAAAAGGGAAAGAAAAATAAAATACTGTTATACAACTTCTCTTTTCTTTATTAGCATATAATCTTGTTATTTACATTTAAATCAAAACTATCAATGTTAAATCATTTGTGCTTAAATAAAAAAAAAAATCATACGAGACTGAAAAAAAAAAACAAAACAGTTCTAATATATCAGTATCTACTATCACAACCTGGTGGCATAGTGCCTAAGGCATTTGACTGATAACCAGAAGTCTGGTGGTTCAAACCCACCAGCCACTCCTCTGAAGGAAGATGGGGCAATCTACTTCCATTGTGATACTGCCTTGGAAACCCAAAGAGGGGTCACTATGAGTTGAAATTGACTCAAAGGCATATTACAGCAACAACAAGAGTCTGCTCTATGAGTGTGTAAGATTGTGTGTGGAGGAGTGTGCAAATATATAGTGTGTGTTAGGCTTACTCATAGTAATTTGAATCTTCTCCGGAGCCCTGGAAAGATTCTAGGACTTGAGAGGAAGGAGACTGTTCTCTCATTCTTATGAGAAGCTAATAATTCTTACTCTATAAAGTGGTTGTTGTTGTTGTTGTTGTTATTTGCCGTTGAGTCGGCCCCGACTCATAGCGACCCCTCCTTGGGTTTCCGAGGCAGTATCACTACGGAAGTAGGATTGCCCAACCTTCCTTCCGAGGAGTGGCTGGTGGGTTTGAACCGCCAGCCTTCTGGTTAGCAGTCAAGTGCCTTAGCCACTATGCTACCAGAGCTCCAAAGACAAGTATATTGTTTAAAATAATATTAATATAGGATACCAGTCATATATGAGGATTTCTTCACTAAATTCAAGAAGTTTCTCCTTGTAAAGAAGTCTTACCTCTTATGTTCTAATTGAGGAAAGGGAAGACACTAACTAGTAAGTGACTACCTATTTTGTGTGTGAAACTATCAAACAATAAGGTAAATGCATGAGTGTGTGAACAAATCACTTTTTCTGGGACTTTAGGAATTTTCTTCTGAATTTCCAAGAAATGCTACACAAAGAGGGCCCACTCATAAGCATTCAGCCTGAAATTTCATGTGTTTAATTCTTTACTATCCTAAATATGAAAGCATCACACCCATGGTACTAATAACTGCTTAAGTGTTAGTTGATGGCAGCTGTATCCAAGTACACCAGTGAATATTAAGACTTTTCCTTAAAATCCTCATTTATTTAGGATTGTGTGGGAAGTAAGTACACAACCAAATCCTTTAAATGAAAGGGTTGCAATACATGTCCCTTGCTTAGTGACTTCTAGCTGCTGATGGTAAAAAATGGAGCAAATCCAGACGTTCCCATATTCCAAAGTAAGGCATCCTGTTGTGAGACATGGACTTGATTCTTGTTTATAGTGACCCTATAGAATAGAATTGAACTGTTTTTCTAGACTGCAGTGTTTAAGGAAGCTTATTACCTGGTCTTTTTCTTGCCACAGAGCAGCTGGTGGGTTGAACTGCTTAATTTTTTATTAGCAGCCAAGAGCTTTAACCATTGTTCCACCAGGACTCATGGTAAGGTACCCTAGGCTTGAAAAATGAGAGAAAGAAAATGAAATTGACCTCTTTATTCCACCCCCTTTCCTTTTCTCACTCAGTACAAGCAGTAGAAGTATATGTATTTTATCCCACTAGGGGAGAAAAAAAAATTAAAAAATAATCCCATGTTTTCTTATAGATGACCTGTCTTGGTTTTCTAGTGCTACTACAACAACAACAACAACAACAAAAAAAAAAACTATAACAAAAATACCACAAATAGATGGCTTTAGCAAACAGTGATTTATTCTCTTACAGTTTAGGTTAGACGTCTGAGTTTTTGAACTTTTTGAATCGAGGGGCTGAGTGAAGGCCCTTCAAACTTGGGCTTCATCTCTGCCTCTTATTCCAGGTCTACTGGAGCTGGAGGTGTCTCTTAACTCAGATAGTTGCTGACTGCCGAGGGTAACAAATCCAAGGTTGGCAGGTAAAATGGCACCGTATCAAGATTAACCAATAACGTAGCAGACCATTGGTTCAAGTCCAGAAATGGCAGGCTACTGAAAGGAAGACTCAGCCAAATGCAGGATCCAGATGTGCCAAAAGCTTAAGACCTTTCTCGAAGCTTCTCCTTGTATACTGGAAGCAGACTACACCCCGAAAGCAGCTACTTAGCTGCTCACAGCAGATTCCACCATGGAGGTGATTACCAACCTCATCATGGGGAATAACCACATCCAGCTGCCCAGTCACTTGAAACCAGACCCAGCCAAGTTAACCAAAAAATAAACCCACTGCTCTCACATCAATTCCAAGTCATAGTGACCCCTCCTTGGTTTTCCAAGGTGGTATCTCTGCAGAAGTAGATTACCCAATCTTCTTTCCGAGGAGTGGCTGGTGAGTTTGAACCCCCAGTCTTCTGGTTAGCAGTCTACCACATGATCTTATTAAAGTCATTGAGTCTCTGACATTGATCACCCTAAGCACTTCATTTTAGATGATATATTGTTATTTCAGATGCATCCACCACTGCATAGATAGAGATAATAAACTAGAGTTATTGAAAATGTTTGAGCTTTCAAGGAATGTGGAGTAGAAGACAATTAGGGCCAACAATTTTTAACTTTAAAAGGTTTTTGTCCCAAATGTTCTCCTAAAGAAAATAACATGAACAAAGCTCTCTGCTGAACTCACTGCAAGGCAGAGGCCCCAAGGTGGTAGTCATTCTGCAGCTGCGTGTCTGGAAAGGCAGGAGTGAGAGGAATGCATTCATTCTCCAGTGTGGTGATGCAAGTCAAATTTCAGTCTACGTGGGATTGCACGGCACAAAGCTGTCACGGCTAAGTTCACATCTCAATGGGTGACATTTGCAATAATTTAACCTCACAGATCATCAAGGGCCTGAACTCACAAGCCCTTCAAGAGGTAGGATAGAAATTTCCAGAAGTTTGCTTTATACTTGGAATTAATAAGCATTACTTTCCTGAAGGTATATTTTGATTATTTCGTCATGCTTGATCAAAGAAATAATTTGTTTATTCATTTTATATATACACATATGTATGTACATGCATACACATCTCAATTATGCATTAAGTACTGTTCTAGAACCTTAGAAATCAGAAAGATGAATTTGACATGGCCTGTTTCCTCAGAATTTCAATTTAGTAGATTCTTTTACCATCTGCATAAAAGTGCTTGTCTGAGCCATGGAGTGGATAATGTCCTGGTGAGAACAATGAGAAAAGAGCAAAAGGCAGAGGTCAGAACCATGGGGCTCACCTACATTTAAATGCTTAAATGAAGGAAAGAAGGCAATGAAAGAAACAGATAAAAACTGGTTGAAAGGACAGTGAAAGAATCAAGAGAATGCAGTGTTAGATCCCAAAAGAAAAGAGTTTCAAGAAGGGAGAAGATACTACAGTTTCAGAGAGGCCAAAAAAAAAAAAATTGAGGCTGAGCAAATGTTGAAGAATTTTCCAATTAAGTAGATGCTGGTATCTTTGAGAAAAGTAATATATATAGATCATAAGAACATAGTTGAGTTGCACAGTTTGAAGAGTGAGTATTTTGTGGGCAATAGATGTGATAAATTATACTTTTGAGAAGTTTATTGTTAAAGGAAATAATATAAAAGAAGTAGGAACCACATGATAAAGTGGTATTCATGTTATGCTGTCTAGTGTGGTATGTGGGTGGGAGGCATGACTGTAGCATGGACATTGTTTGGGGATAGGAATTTGAGGGGATATGAGAATAAAGAGAAGGATAAAGAAAGGAATAGAGACAGAAAATGCAAAGGATAATGAAGTGGCTGATGTAGCCAGGAGAAGAACATACCTTGAAGTGGGAGATATTTACATATATTTTGGATATTAGCCTTGTAAGGAAATAGAGACTTATTTCCCCTTGAATAAGAGAAGATAAGAAAGAACAGTGACATTTTGTAAAATGAAAAGATAGGAGTGTGTGGACATCCTGGAGCTCCTGAGTTCACAGGTTTGACTCATTTCCTGAATCCCAGGGAACTCAGGAGAGTCAACAAAAAAGGGGAAGGCACTCATCACGATGGATTGACACAGAGGCTGCCACGGTGGACTCAGGTATAGCAAGGATCTTGAGGCTGGCACAGGAGCGAGCAGTATTTCATTCTGCTGTGCTTAGGGTTGATATGAGTCAAAGATGACTTGAAGGCACCTAACAACAACAACAACACGGGACTGAGGAATGCATACAGAGTTGAAATGCCTGTGGTGTGAGTTCCAATAGGCCACCAACAAGGGTAAATCAAAGGTTAATAAACATCTCTGAGGACCAAGCTAAATTACAGAGGCAGGATTTTCAGTGGAAGTAGTTTAATACAGCATTGTGCCTGTCCCTCTGATAGTGACTGTTGTTGTTGTGTACTCCTGAGGCGATTCTAAGTCATAACAGAGTAGACCTGCCCTATGGGTTTCTTAGACTATAAGCTTTACCAAAGTGTAATGCCAGTGTCTCTCACAGAGCTGACCTATTCCTTAGCAGCCAACAACCTCACCATTGAGCCACCAGAGCTCATGGCTCTGATAATGATAAAAAACAAAAACAACAATAACAACAACAAAAAAAAAAACCTTCTGGTTAACAGTCAAGGCCTTAGGCACTATGATAGGTGACCAATAATTGTGTACACACAGCCAGGAGGGGAACAAATGTAGCGTTCTGGGGTCTCGTTTAATAAATAGATATACTAAGAACCTTATATATTTCAGACATTGTATTCAACTGCTAACCAGAAGTTAGGTGGTTCAAACCCACCAGCCACTCCTTGGAAGGAAGACTGGGCAATCTACTTCCCTAGTGATACCATCTCAGAAACCCATGAAGGGGTCACTATGAGTTGGATAGGACTCCATGACAGTAATTTTTTCTCTTTTTTTAATTCAGATATTAGGTGCTAGTAAGTGCTAATTTTCTTATGACATCCATGCTTGATGAAAATAATCCTATTTTTAAATGGAAAATTTGACCTAAAGACATGAAATAATTTGTCTCAGAATACCTACCTAGCACATTACAGATGCAGAATGTCATGAGACTAAAATTTTAGACTCTGGAGCCTTATTGTTATTATGTGTCATCAAGTTGATTCTGATTCATAGCAACTCTATATGACGGACAGTGTAGAACTGCCCCATAGAGGTTTTTTTTTTTTTTTTCTAGGCTATAATCTTTATGGGAGCTATTCACCAGGATTATTCTCCCATGGAGCCGCTGGTGAGTTCAAACTACCATCCTTTTTATTAGCAGCTGAAGGCTTAACCATTGCACCATTGTTGTTGTTGTTTTTAGGTGTCATTGAGTTGGCTCTGACTCATAGTGACCCCATGTACAACAGAACAAAACACTGCTTGGTCGTGCACCATCCTCACAGTCCTTGTTGTACTTGAGCACATCATTGTAGCCAGTGTCTATCCATCTTGTTAAGGATCTTTCCCTTTTTTACTGACTCTCTGCTTTATCAAACATGATATCCTTCTCTTTGGACAACATGACCAAAGTAGGTGAGATGAAATTTGGCTATTCTTGCTTCCAAGGGGCATTCTGGCTGCATTCCTTTGTTCATTCTTCCGACAGCCCATGATATTTTTGGTATTCTTCACCAACAACACAATTCAAAGACATCAACTCTCCTTTGGTCTTCCTTGTTCATTACCTAGCTCTCACATGCATATGAGGCAATTGAAAAATATCATGGTGTGGTAGTTACAGATGTGGGTCAACTTGGCTGGGCCTGGTTGAGTTGCTGGGTAGCTAGTGGTAGTTGTTCCCCATGGTGAGACTGCCAATCAACTCCATGGTGGGATCTACCATAAGAAGCTGAGAGTAGCTGCTTTAGGGATGTGGTCTGCTTCTCATATATAAAAGCAGCTTTGGAAATGGTCTCTAGCTTATGGCATCCTATAACCCTGCATGAAGCTGAGTTGTTGTTCAGCAGCCTGCCTTGCTCTGCTGATTGTGGAACTTTCAATGGACTTGAGTCAGTGGCCTGCCATGTGGTTGGGTAACATTGGGATTGTGCCTTTCTACTTGCCAACCTTGGGTTTGTCAGCCTCAGCAGCCAACAGCTGTCTGAGAGAAGAGAAGCATCTAGCTTCCATGGGCCAGGAGGAAAAGGCAGAGCTGAATCCCAAGGTTGAAGGGCTTTCACCCAGTCCCTAGAGCCTGACCTCAGGCTTAAAGCCTCCAAACTTTAAGAGAATAAAACTCCTATTTGTTAAAGCCATCCCATTTGTAGTATTTCTGTTACAGTGGCACAAGATAATCAAGAGACATGGCTTGGGTTAGGAGCAACTTAGCCTTAAGAGTCACATCGTTGCTTCTTAACATGTGAAGGGGTCTTTTACACCATTATGAACATAATTGTCTGGTTTCAAATCCAGGTTCAGTTACATAAACTTGGGCAAGTTACTTAATCTCTCTGAGTCTTAATATACCTGCAAAATGGAGATATAGTATTTGCAAAAATGTTATTCTTCACTTTGGGTACTAGGAATAAAAAACATTGAAATGATTGACCTGTGCCTAGCATAAGCTGGGTTTGTAGGAAAGTGAAGTCAGAGAGAGGCTGATAACTTCTGAAGATTGTCAAGGATTGAAGAATTCATGTTTACAATGACAGAAAGGAGCAGATTCAGGAGATGGCTATGAGTAGGCAAAGAATGTGGGAAAAGAGACCAAACTATAATACCAAGATCTTGAAGTGGACCAATTCTACATAATGAGAAGGCTTACTGTGTGAAATTTTGTGTTTATATCAATTGTAAAGGAAGTAAAAACCACCGGAGTTGTAATGGCTAAGGTGATGTGAGATCAAGGTTTCATATGGTTCATTATAATAGAGATGCACTATGGACACCTCTTGTTTTATACTTGTGTATAGAGATCTCAAATTAGAACTAAAGTAAGAATGAGTAAGTGTGTGGGTAGGGGGCAGGCAGAGGCAAAGAAAGAATGAAAGAGACACAGAAAATAAGAAAGAGAGACACAGTGGTATCTGATTTGTACAAACCTAACTTAAACAAACACACAGATTTTGTTTGTTTAAACAAATAATTGTTTGAGATATCATTGAGATATAATCAAACATCTTTCTCCTTTTAAAGCATTTACTTTTCTTAAAGAAGTTGTCTTTTAAATTGTTTTTTATTTTGGAGTAAACTTTTAAATTGGAGAAATGGATTTGAAAACATTCAGTGTCAAGATTCAGAAGAAATTGTTTTGTTGTTTATATGGCACTGTAAAATTCAAAATGAAGATGCTGGTGTGTTTTGTGGAGAGTTTTTGAATTAGATACTTAAAATAAAAATATTCTCAATCATCTGATATAATTTTAGCAAATAAGATGGAAAATGAAATTGAAAAGAGCTTATTTTTATGATTAATCTAGACTATAAATAGAGAAATGGAGTGAAAAGCCAGAGCCAAAGAGAACAATTTTGTGTCTTTATCATCAACAAGTACACACTCTCCAGAGACTATTGGTGATATCTAAGCTCTTGTGGTTTTACAGGGTTTGGGTAGATTACCTACTGACCTAAGTTACTTGAACATATTTAGTAGGAAACCAAGTAATGAGTCTTGGGTACAGACTCCAGAAGCTAAAAAATTTAGAAATGACAGGAGTTTATTGAAGTATACCATAAGTGAAAACCCACTAATTATAGTTAATATTTGCTTCTTTCCTTCCAATAATCTACTTACCTTAAGTACCAACTTTGGGCCAAGCATTGTGCTGGGCTCTGCAGATTTCAAGGATGAGAAACACGGAAGATTTCCTGCTCTTAAGGAACTAAAATTCCAATGGGTAGTTAAGTCTGATTTAATTCTTTCTGCATTTATTGAGTGCTTTTGATGTATGAGGTGATGTTGTAGGAGTCTGACATGCTAGTCACTAGTATTTATGATAAAATATTATGAAGTTTATAATTTAGGTATGAAAGGCTAAGGGAGTAAGGAGAATGAATGCCCAAATTAACCTTGGGAATTAAGAAAACCTGACTTTTGAATTTCAAAAAGCGTATTAGCAAAAACACAGAAATATCAAAGAGCACGATATATTTTGGGAACTACAGGCAGTTCTTTAAACTTGGAGTAAAAGAGACTATGTAACAGAAAGTGACTGGTGATGATGAAGAAGTAGTGAGAGTGGAGTTGGGAGTAGGGAGCTGATGTGTATTGGGAACTGGACATGACACAGCATCCTTAGAGAAGAACAATAAGAATGCCACTGAAAATGATCAAAGAGATTCAGAAAGGCTGATCGGAAAAGGATGAGCATAAAACACTCCTTGAGAAAATTACTGGCTGTAAGAAAGGGATAGTTATGTAAGTGTATAAAAGCTAACCTGTGTGGAATGGATGACATAGATCAAATAGACAGGAGAGATGAATGCATTCAAGGGTAATAGACCAAGACAGAGATAGGTTTAAAATCCATAGTAGAGGTTTTACTTCACCAAGTAGATGTCAAAGAACTGTTAGGGTCATGAGAGAATGCATGACGGCCCTGAAGTAGGCTGATCTCTGGACTACTTGGAGCTTTCCATTTGTCCCATGTGTACTTCATGAAAGCACAGAGCATCAGACAGGAACTTTACTAGTGCCCAAGGAAATTGAAAGATCAAATGAAACTCAAGTGATCTGCCTAATTAATTCCCTAGGGCAGCTCCAAATAAGCCCCAAGGACTGATCCTCTTCCTTAAAGAACATTAACATTGACTTACGTCAATTAATTAGGGAATTAATGAGCAGTTAAGGGACTCACTCTTAAAACAACTGGTCATTTGTGCTGATTCGTATGTTTTTTACTTTGATTTACCAAAATAGCTCAATTTCATCACTGAAAGGTATATCAGCATAAAATATTTGGGATATCAGCAGTCATAACAGACATTTTCCACCATAAAATTATTTGGAAAAGAAAAAACATCTATCTGTTTCTACAGTCAGTAATCATTTCCAAATGTTTTAATCTATGTGTAAAAATAAATATTCCACTATTAATATGGATAACTATTTATTTATTTGGAATGCATAGAAATAAACTTCTGATATTATGTATTTTATTAAATAATAGAAAAGAGGTGGGAAGATCCTCATTTCTCTATCAAAACATAAAAATGTGGAACAACTAAGAAATATATATCTGTATATATATATGTGTGTGTGTGTGTGTGTGTTTAGGATTCAAGGCTAGAGAATATTCAAATAAACTTTGCTTTTTTAAAATTTTTTATTTTAAAAGCTTTTTTTTTTTTTTACATTCAATGTTACATGTACATTTAGTTTCACTTCCCATTTACCATGTCCAACCCTAACACAGTCTCCTCCCCTCCCTACCCTGTAACCCTCCCCCTGTGCCCGTCATATTTATGCACTCCTATTTGTCCTGCATTTCCTCAACCTGAATGTTGGTCCTCTGATTCCCCATGATCTATTGCTCTAAGGGATGTATTTCCATAGAGGATATGGGTGAGTCATCCAGCGTTGAGTAGTCTGCATGGACATCTTGTTAACTATTGGGCTGAGAGCCAGCCCCTGGGGGTGCATTTTATTCCAGGTGCAAAATGTATTCCAGGGCCATAGTATTGGGGGTCTCATCAGAATTCCTCTGACCAGTAATTCTGGTCATTATTGAGTTCTTGGATTTTGTTCCACATTTTTCCTCCCACTCTATCCAGGATCTCCAGATTTTATCCTTTATTGAGTAACTGGCATTGGTAGCTGGGCACCATCTAGTTCTTCTGGTCTCAAAGGCCATCATGTCTTTCACGTCTTATAGCTGATTGCTTCCAAATGCCCTTGGGTTTTTTTTGTTTTGTTTTGTTTTGGTTTTTTTTGCTTTCTTCTTTACTTCTGACACTAGGAGACCATTAACTGCATCTTAGATGGCCACTTGAAAACTTTGAAGAACACAGTTGCTACTCACCAATACAGGATGTAGAACAAGGTTTTATGTATTTTGTTGTGCCAACTGAGTCTGGTGTCCTCCTATGGTCCTGAGCTGGGATATCTATTGGATCTCTCTCCCATAGTGTCTGGGTGTCTGGGATAGATTACTCTGTGACTGTCTTCTACTGTTTCTGTAATGATTGCAGGTATTCTGTATCACGGGTATCTGTGCAAGATTAGCCTCAGCTGAATCTATCCTTGGTCTAGAGTATACTCCTGTTCACTGACTCCTATCTGGTCCTCTCAGGTGTTTATGTGTTTATCTGTAGCCTGGTGTTTGGTGTTAAAGTAATGCAGTATTGTGGACACAATGGTTGGTATTAGCATCTGTCATCTATCTCTTATGTGCACAATTCAGTGTCCTCCCATTTCCTATTGTTATCCTGGTGGTCACGGTTCCTTTCCGTATATCCTTCCCCTTATCCACATCAGCGTGTGGGCCCCAACTAGCCTGAAATTAATCCCTCCCCATCCTGGTAACCTACAAAGTGAGTTCTGTGTCCCAAACAAACCCTTCTTTGTCTTTTTATAGTACTGAGCTCATATAGTACTTGTCTTTCTGAGATTGACTTACTTCACTCAGCATAATGTCCTTCAGGTTCATTCACTTAGTGAGATGATTCGCATATCCCTCATTGTTTTTTTAATGTAGCATAGTATTCCATTTGTGGATATACCATAATTTGGTTATCCACTCATCCGTTGATGGACATTTAGGTTATTTCCATCTCTTTCCTATAGTGAATTGTGCTGCAATGAACATAGGTGTACATATGTCTGTCTGTGTGCTATCTCTCATCTCTTTACGATATATTCCTAATAATGGAATTGCTAGGTCAAATGGTACTTCTACTTTCATTTTTTTAAGGAAATTCCATACTGTTTGCCACAATGGTTGTACCATTTTTCAATCCCACTAGCAGTGCACAAGAGTTCTAATCTCTCTGCAACCTTACCAGCATTTGTTATTTTCTGACCTGTTGAACTTTGCTACTGTTGCTGGGGTGAGATAATACCTCATTGTTGTTTTCATTTGCATCTGTCTAATGATTAATGATCATCAACAATTTCTCATGTGTTGGATGGCTTCCTGTGTATCTTCTTTGGTGAAGTGTCTGTTCAAGTCTTTTGTCCATTTGTGAATTGTGTTGTCTTTTTGGTGTTGAGGTGTTGAAGTTTTCTATAGATTTTGGAGATAAGTCTTTTATCAGATATTTCATAGGCAAATATTTTCTCCCAATCTGTAGGTTCTCTTTTTACCCTTTTGATGAACTCTTTCGATGTGCATAAGAATTTAATTTTTAAAAGGTCTCAGTCATCTAGCTTCTCTTCTACCTCCTGTGCATTCTGAGTTATGCTTGGTAGTCTATTTATGCTGTAAATTAGGGCTCCCAGATTTGCCCCTATTTTTTCTTTGATGAATTTTGTAGTTTTGGGTTTCACATTTAAGTCTTTGCTTCAGCTTGAGTTTTTTTTTTTGTGTGTGTATGGGGTGAGGTATGGGTCCTGTTTCATTTTTCGGCAGGTGGATATCCAGTTTTGCCAGCAACATTTGTTGAAGAGGCCATCTCTTCCCCATTTAATGGGTTTTGGACCTTTGTTAAAGATCAGTTGTCCATAGATGGATGGGTCTATATCTGGACTTTCAATTTTGTTCCATTTGTCTATCTCTCTGTCATTGTACCAATACCTCGTTGTTTTGACTACTGTGGCTGTATAGTAGTTCTTAAGATCCAGGAGTGTGAGACCTCCCATTTTGTTTTTCTTCTTCAGAAGTGTTCTGTTTATCCATGGTCTCTTTCCTTTCCATATGAAATTAGTAATTGGTTTTTCCATGCCCTTAAAAAATTTTGTTGGAATCTGGATCAAGATTGCGTAAAATGTGTGAATTGCCTTAGGTAGTTGCTTTTAAGCATCATGTTTACACAGACATTTTAGTAAATAAAGTGATTTATTTTTATGAATTTATAAGCAAATAGCTACCCATGGTTTCTGCTTCTGATCTAGCCATTGCCCAGCAGGCAAGTCCTTGCTAACCAACAGAAAACCACATGATGTTGTCAGTGTGATACAATAGACTTTCAGTATTATAGACTGGAAAAAAATGTCATTGGTTAAAGGTCTCAAAGAAGATAATTATAAGAATAGACCTGGTGTAGTGTGCCTCCTACTCACTGTCCGTTTAGTTACTGGAGTATATATTACTGGAGTATAAGGACTATTTAATGAAATTATGGAGATTTCTGTAGTCAGTCCCTAAAGAGTGACTGCCAAGTTGCAAAACGTCCACAAAGGTGACTAAAGGCTTACCCAACTGATTTAATATAGGAAAAGTGACATGTTTTACTTTGACAAAGAAGAGGAGTATTATTAAAATTTTATGTAGAGAATAAAAAATTAATAATCCTGCTAAGGACTTTCAAAAATATTCTTGAAATCTCACATAATAAAATATACTCAGACTAAAGAGAAGGCATTATAGTGCATGTGTGTGTGTTTGTGTACATGTGCTTTCAATTATCAAACATCTAAAGTTCTAGGTTCTATCTTAGTTCTGCCATACATTCATGCATGTGGGAGTTAAGTTGGTGCGTCAGCTTGGCTGGGCCTCTTTGAGTGGCTGGGCAGCTGGATGTGGTATTCTGCATGATAAGACTGGTAATCAACTCCATGGTGGAATCTACTGTGAGCAGCTGAGTAGCTGCTTTCGGGTATGTGGTCTGCTTCCCATATATAAGAAGCATCTTTGGGAACAGTCTCTAGCTTACGGCACACTTGAACCCTGCATGTAGCCGGGTTGTTGTTAAGCATCCTGCCACGCTCTGCTGACCTTGGGACCTTTAATGGAGTTGAATTAATGACCTGCCATGTGGTTTGATACCATCATGACTATGCCTTTTTACTTGTCAACCTTGGGCTTGTCAGTCTCAGCAGCCAGCAGCTGAGTGAAGAAAAGCCTCCAGCTTCAGTGGGCCAGGAGCAGGAGGCAGAGCCGAAGGCCAAGGTTGAAAGGTTTTCACCCAGCCCCTAGAGACTGACACTTTGAACTTGTACTTAAACCCTCCAAATCGTAAGAATAATCTGCTGTTTGTTTAAGCCATCCCATTTGTGATATATTTTTGTCAGAGCAGTACTAGGTAACCAGAACAATATATGCTATGCATTATGCTATTTTATGAGCTTTAATGTATAAATGAATAATACATATTTCCCCCCTGAATTAAAAGAATAACATTTGAGGATTTTGTACCCATTATAAAATACACTCTCTAGTTTAGGTAAACAGGCCTGCTATGGGGAGTGGAAGGTATGTCAGCTATTGTTGCCAGTTACTCTGTTTATATGAAATGATGTGAGAGGTGGACAACCTAGTAATTTAAGCCGATTTAAAGAAACAATGAAAATGCATCTGTAACTATCCTGACTGACTTTGATCCTCCTTTTCCTTCTTTATCCAGTTGAGAGATAATTAAGGATGTGATGAATCCTTCTGGAAGAAGAGACTGTAAAAGAACATAAAAATTCAGTGCCTAGTTACACTTTTGCCAGGCTATCTCAGTCTCCATGCCAAAGTCAGGACAAAGTCAACAACAATTGTCTAGTTGGATTGGAAATTTCCCTATGCAGTTTTAGTAGTAAAACTTGCATAAATTTGTCTTGGATTATGGTATTAGCTCCTTATTCCTTATGTTTCCTCCATCTACTCTGGAGAAAGAGAGTACTCTGACATTAGCTGTCTAGCCTGTGTCAGTGGTAAGAGTCCATAGAGACTAGATTTCAGAGGAGACAGGAATTCCTCGGGTGACCATTCTAAGCTTGCTGGGAGCTGCTTTCCTTTGCTACCATTTTCATATTGGCCAAGTTTTAAAGGCATTTGATAATATTTATGGTCCATGCTCAGTATGTCAGTATTTTTAATATATAAAGATATATATATATATATATATATATATATA
>NW_006921782.1:5521702-5531905 GCF_000298275.1 Orycteropus afer afer | reverse complement strand
ATATATATATATATATATATATATATATATATATATATATATAAAACTATTTGTCCTTTAGATTTCTCAGGGACTAAGAGGTCGCATAGTGCCTAAGACATTTGACTGCTAATTAGAAAGCTGGAGGTTAAAACCCACCAGCCACTACTGGGAAGGAAGATTGGGCAATCTACTTCCATAGAGATACGGCCTCGGAAACCCAAGGAGAGGTCACTGTAAGTCAAAGTGACATGACAGCAGTGAGTTAAGAGGTAACATTAAAATAAAATAATTAATATTACAAACTCCATCTCTGGGAACACTTGTTATATTCCTATATGAAAATCAATAATCATGCAAAAACTATTTTAATTATCAACAAAATGAAAAACTATGACAATTCTTAATCCAGATGAGGTTTTCTGAGATCCATAAATAGCCCAGTTCATTTGAACCTAGAGAATTCCATATAGAACTAGAGTCTGCTCTAGAATTCCATTCCTTCCCTCCTATTCTTCAAAGGCCATTGAAGGTAGTTTCTTTATTTGTCATTGTAAAATAATCTTCCTTTGAGAAGCAATAGAAGGCTTCATTTTAAATTTAACGAGGATTGTATTAATATAGACCCTATTACATATACTCATACCCATTGCCTTGAAGTCAATGACTCCTAGAGCCCTACAGGACAGAACAGAACTGGCCCCTTGGGTTTCCAAGGCTGTAATTTTTTTTTTTTTAATTGTGATTTGGGTGAAAATTTACAGAGCAAATTGACTTTCCATACAGCAGTTCACATGTACTTTGTCTCATGTCATTGACCACAGTTTACCACAATGCAACAACTCCCCTCCCATTTCCTCCCCATAGTTACCTCTTCCTAGTGTCCATCCCTCCATACACTCCTGCCCCCTGAGCTGTCTCCCTGTGCATAAGCAGCCGTTCTTTCTTCCATGATTTTTCTCTCCAAGGAGTGTATCTACTTGAGGTAAATGTTTCGAAGGCTGTAAATCTTTGTGGAAGTAGATTATCTCATCTTTCTCCTGTGAAGCCACTGGTGGGTTTGAACCACCAAACTTTTGGTTAGCAGCCTAGCCCTTAACTACTGCACCACCAGGGCTTCTTTGTGTTACATGTGTTACATGAAGTAAACTTTTAATTCTTGAGTTGGATAAAGGTGAGAACACCTAAAAATTTATTTTCTCCCTTCTCACCTATTGATTTCACTTCTACGTAGATGGTCAGGGTTCACTTTTTATTCTCTTAGAATACATAAAAAAAAAAATGTCTTTACTATTTCTGTTTTTTTATTTATTGTTTTAATCTCTTCTGTTTTTCTCTTTCTTTCTTCCAGGTAAGTCCTGCCACTTTCAAAATCTTACCAGAATGTCCCTTAGAAAAATGGTAAGTCTCTCGTGTAATATGGCTTCATTTTCCAGAGTGCAAGTGTTCTTTTTTCCCCCATCCCCAAGCTGCATTCTGTATCAGCCCTTCTTGCCTTTGTCCATTAACACTAAAAAATACTTGGTCATGAGAAGAGGGCAAATTTCTGTTTGATACTTTGATGAATCCTTGCTACTTTGGATTTTTAGAGTATCATTCTTAAGATATCTAGAAAATTGAAAATCTTATGATGTATCATATCAGAGAAAGGATGCTCAAATTCTCACAGGCGTCGAACTTGGATGGGAGAACATGAATGGTACATGACTGGTTTGAGAGTTAAAAGAGCTTGCATTTTTGAGCATCAGATTATAGAACCCAGGAGGTAAATATTATTGCAGTGCTGTTAGATAAATCAATCTTTTCTTTAAAAATTCCATGTCCAAGCTGCTGAAGGAAATGTGAAAAGTGGCTGTGAACACGAGAAGCAAAAGTTCATAAAACCTGTCTGTTTTGTTTAATGCTTTAGAAGGAATGATGCTGGCATTTCAGTCTTCATCTGCTGGAATTAGCTTCATGGTCTGTTAAAAGAAGTACAAATTTAGCTTTGTATATTACAGTCCTTCATATTCAGAGATGATGTAAGTTGCAAGGAATTTTGATTCATCTTCCTTAGGATGAGAGTGTGTATAACAAGCTGAAATGATGACTTCTTAGTGTTGTCAGCTATTTTATTTTGTATCTTTGGTTCCACTGCTGTGTTGTACACAATTATGCTAGAAACATATCCTGTGCTGTTCCATGAGATCATTTCAGAAGATTTTCTCATGAGGCTGAGGATTTTTTATTGACTCCAAACAAAATAACAAGTAAATGAAAGGATATTTAGTTGAGATATACGAAGAACAGAATAAAAGAGCTTTCAAATCTCATGTAATCTTTTTGCTGGAATAGTGGGCTTCTCTTTAATAAATAAAATAAAATCAGAAAAAAAAGTAATAATAATTAAAAAAAAAAAAACCTTAACATTTAGGTGCTATGTCATGATATTTGTATTACATGTTATCATGCCATCAAGTCATACACACACACACACATAGATATATATACACACACATATATATAGTAATAAATGCTTCCAATAACTCAGTGAAGAAAGATCACCACACCAGGCCATGTTTAGGCACCTATGCATGCAACTCTTTGAAAATAATTTTGAGTAGGAAAATCAAGAATTACCTGGAATACTAGCTCTACTATTTAGGCTTCATATGCACTTATCTTGCATGCATCGATATCAAGATCCCCATATATTTTTCTTCCAATATTATTTAGACGTCTTTATGTTGAAAATAACAGAAATTCAATGCAAACTTGCTCAGACAAAAAGACGATTTAACTAACACTACCTAGGGATAGAGCTGGTTTTAGGGACAGCTTTATGTAGATGTTTAAAGAACTTCATCAGTGCCTAGTTACTTTGTCTCAAACTCTCAAATGTGTTTTTTCTGAGTTGGCCTCTTGGTTTTTATAAACTTAGAGTAAAGAATATCAGAATGACTTTGATACTAAACACAGCCAGAAACTCCTCCCAAGCAGATATATATATATATATATATATATATATATATATATACACATATACACATACACATACACATACACATACACATACATATATCTATAGATACATATACATATACTTATGGGAGCTCTGGTAGTATAGTGCTTAAGGCACTTGACTGCTAACCAGAAGGCTGGCGGTTTAAACCCATCAGCCACTCCTCGGAAGGAAGACGGGGTAATCTACTTCTGTAGTGATACTGCCTCGGAAACCCAAGGAGGGGTTGCTATGAGTGGGATCTGACTTGACAGCACATAACAACAACGACATACATATATATAGTAATGGACCTGTCTTTAAGTGGAATGAAATACACTGACTGACTTATGGCTAAGTTATGTACTTGATATCAAGGGATAAGAGGAGTTCACCCAGATTTGGAGACAAAAATGAAAGAGAATTAATCACTGAAAGGCTGGTGCTTGAACAAGGGTAAGTGGAAGCTGAGAAGCCATAGATGGGGACTAATGCGATGGCAGATAACAACAATGAGTTTTTTAGAGAGGCTGGGAAGCCAAGAATTCTCTCTCAAAAGTAGAGACTAGTGTCCTCATCATGTTCAGATAAGTTTTCCATGTTTTTTGAAAACCATTATAACATATTTATTTCAAACAGACAATATATATTTCAAAAGAATCCCTGGCTTTTCTTTGGGAAAGGAAGGAAAGAAAGGATGACAGAAGGTGTTGGTGAGGTTTTGCAAGAGCCAATTTTAGGGAGGTGGAGGGGGTATGATAATGGCCATTTGACTGGCAGCTCATTATCTTTCAGTTTGTTCCACAATCCTGATGATTAAGATTAACTTGAAACAGTAAGTAGCACCTCTCATCTCGATTATATTCACCTGTGTCTCCCTCATTTCCCATATTATTTTTCAGGGACTGATTCTGTCTGAAATAAGTTTAGGGAAGAGGATTTCCCAATCCAAATATAGAGGCATATGTCTTTTGACACAAGGGACTATTCATGGGATTGTGATAATGAAGGGTAGAAGTGAATTTAGTTGTGGCTTTTCTTGTGTCATATTCTATTCCCATCCAGCCTCTTTCATTTCTCCTTTATAGCCCTGGTGTCTCTTTGTTAAAATAATTATTTTTTCTCAGTGTGAGATTCTGTCATTAGATGAAAGGTCATGGTTATAATATGAATCCTGGATAATAAATACAGTGCAAAATGGATTGAAATGCATACAGCTAAAAGGCTTTCCAATTAAAAAACACTTTGCCAACCCTGTACCAAACAAACAACCATATAGACTCTGCTTTCTCTTCACTTATAATTAGCTGCCACTGAAAGTTAATTACTTTCAGGATCAAAGGAAGCAAAAACGAGAACTAAAACAGAAGAATTCCTTTTAGATTTAAAGTTTAAATAAATGTTTGCCTTAGGAGCAGACCATATGCTGAAACCATCCCAGAGGAATTATGAACTTAAGGTTCTTCAATACATATAGACCAACTTTAAAGTTCACTGCAGGTGGGCATAGAAATAAGGCAGATTTTATTTCCTTTGGGAGTATCAACTGAAAGATTTTGTACGGCAGCACCAAAGCCTCTTTACATAGCCTTATTTTTGTTTTATCAATAGAACTGAGAAAGATTGTACCTTTTCAAAGATTTATTCATGAAATGCTTTATTCCAGAACTACTACTAAAAAAACACTTTGCTTTGATTTTTCATTTCTCTGAACAAAAGATTTACCTTTATAAAAAGGTTAATTGATTATGAAGGCATAAGTAGCTCTAACCATGCACTTATCTATCTTAAATCTATTTCATTGGGTCATGGTAAACATTTGTATTGTTTCACTCTCCTAAACTTAGTGTACTTTTCTTTCCCCAGAAACCCAATGATGAAAACAAACAAGCAAAATCAAATATAGAAACCCAAATGCAATTTTATAATCATATAAATATATTTTAGTTTGTTTCTCAAAATAAATTATAATCTTTTGCACAATGCCTTCTGAAGGAGAACAGGTTCTGTGATAATTACGGAAAAATTAATAGGGTATATGCCCAACATACTTCAGGACCTCGGATGCTGTTGTTGGTATTAACTACCATTGAGTTGTCCTCTGACTAATGTATACTCTATACCCTATGTATAGAGTCAACTGCTTCATAGAATTCTCTCAGTTGTAATCTTTGTGAAAAGTTTTTCAGGCTTCTCTTCTTTGGAACCACTAGGTGAGTTTGAAAACCACCTTTTAGGTTAACAGCCACTCAAATCAACTGCACCACCCAGGTATCTTGGACTTTGGATAGAGAAGTGGATGTTAGGTTAAGATGTTCCTCATGTAGTCTGTGCTGGTCAATAATGTAGAATATAACTACAGTTATGTGTCTCTTAAAGTCCACCATAGCTGTATGATTTGGCCATTGTGTGAACACCATATTATATCCAGGAGAGTGGTGTGCACAGGATGGATAGGAGATGGAGATGGGCAGGTGGGCGTGTATGTGTTGGGGGACCTGTCACCTGTGTGGAGGGACTGCAGCGGGGGTGGGGTGGGGCTGGATTTGAGTTTGCTTGTCTTGCATGGTCACCACCTGGTCTACAAGAATGTGCCCACCTGTGCCGGTCTGCCAGCACCAAGGTGTGCGCCTGCCAGCACCAAGGTGCACACTTGCCTTCCAGCTGATCCTGCCTTCCTCCCTGCTTTCCTTTGCCATCCTAACCCCCATTAGTTTTTAAATTCTTCCAGTGCTGTCTTCCCCCCACACCTCATTTCCTTGGCCGCTTTTCCTCCTCCTCCTTCCACCATGGCCCCAGTCTGGTGGCCCCCACTACAGGAGGATATATTCAGGGCACCTGGGCAGAGTAGGCTAGTGACTTGGTGGGTCGGTGCCCCCGGTGGCTCCAGAGGTATCTGTACAGTCTCTGCCTGAGGCGAGCGGTGGGACAGATGTACAAAGGTGCCTGTATCCCCTCCTCCTGCTGCTCCAGGGCCTGTTTACTTGGGGGAGCTTTAGAGTTAATGACAGACAGATCAGGATCTCCATACTTAGCAAAGTACTTTGCAATGTCCCATTCTCCCATTGGGATTTCTGAACTCTAGTACAACCTTATGAAGACATTAACCGACTTATCTGTAGTTTTAAATACTCATTTGCCCACTATCTCTACCAATTCTGAAACTTTCAAGAAGCTTCCAGTCTCCATCCCCAATCTTTCAGTCATACTCTCTCTTGTTGGTCTGCTGATCATGTTGTGGTTGTTGTTATGTGCCGTGGAGTCAGCCCTGACTCATAGCGACCCCTCCTTGGGTTTCCGAGGCAGTATCACTACGGAAGTAGGATTGCCCAACCTTCCTTCCGAGGAGTGGCTGATGGGTTTGAACCTCCAGCCTTCTGGTTAGCAGTCAAGTGCTTTAGCCACAGCATTAAAAGACCATTGCTTCTGTGCTCACCAAGTACATGGCATTGAGCACAATGTTTCATACTTATCCAAAAATTACACAAAGTAGTAACAGTTATTATCCCCATTTTAATGAATAAGAAGCCTGACTGAGAGGTTAAGTAACTTGCTGGGGCTACATGGAGACTGAATCCAGATTTTAGCAAAATCTTGTCAGAATCCAAAACCTGTGCTCACCATTACAATACTAAGATTTTATTCCTATAATGCTTTTGATATCTCAGCAGGACAGTTCTTTCATTTTGAAAAGATAAAACCAGTCTAATCTAAAAATAGCTGTTTTTTGGGGGGCCCATCATATCTGTAAACATATTACTGAAGTTTTGATTTAAACATAGGCAGTAAAAGCTGTGATGGAAAAGCCTGGGGCTTTTCAATGACCAGACAAGATGTAGCCAATCTCAAATATATCTTGATAAAATAAGCAACTAATGTGCTTTAATAATTCAATTATAGCAAGCAAAGACTAGGATAATTTAATAAGAAATTTGTTGTTGACAATGATGTTCCTGTGAGAAAACATAATGCATTTGAAATCTTCCAGGTACCTTTTAACTGGCTTATAAACAGCTGAGAGTTTTACAAAGCTTTTTGTTAAATACAGTCTAAGAAGGACCAGATGTGATCTGTTCTTAGTTATTCATGTGTAGAAGGGTGTTAAGGATGGTGCTAGAAAGACACCTAATGCTTATTCGACATAGATTCAGTTTATTCATGCCTTCCTTTTGTGTCTCTTCAACAACTGGGATCTACCTTGACTCAAATACAATTTAAATCCTGACTTTAAAAGAACAAGCTTTGACTCCTCTTGTCCTTAACGTAGAATAACTCAGGGTTATTCTGGGTGTGAGAGATTATTTTCTGTAGGATTAGCAATTTAATTGAGAATAGATTAATGGTCTCCTGAATACCCAGCTGACTCTTATATTCTGCTTATGTTTAATTTGATAGTTACTGTGTTTTAATCAAAAGATATCATTGGACATATTCTGAATCAAGGTTAGAATTTTATGTAAAATATTGAGAAAGGGTATGAAAGGAAGAGAGACTGATAAAAAAAATAATTGTGAAATAGTAAAATTCAATTTAACAAAATAAAAGCACCTGGATATTTATTCTAAAAATCCTAATGGCTTTATCATACACAGTTGTGTGAGCCAAACACTAGGTTAATGATAGTCTTACTAATCTGTCATCAAACTACTGGAAGGCCACATGAGGAAATGACCTTTGTAATTATACTAATAGAAAATCTTTCTTTATACCAGAATATATCTGAGGACTGTGAGAAAGAGCTCCGTTCTCTAAATTGGCTCTACATAAACCCTTCATTTCAGATTAATTACATGCCCAGAGCAGTCAGTTTCCTGTCCACTCATCCTTGCCCCCAACAATTGATTATTATCCATGATATTTCTTCATTCCCAAGCACCCAGTTGTCACTGTTACACAGAGAGAGGTTACTCTTACTATAATTCCAAAGGTTAATATTTAACCAAAAAGATGCTAATACCAGCAATCCTGAAGTAAGACCTCAGTGAATTAAAGAAAGAACAAACATATGCTGCTATTAAGTCAATTTTAACTCACAGTGACTGCATGTGGCAGAGTAGAACTGACTTATAGGGATTCCTAGGCTATCAATTTTACAAGAACAGGCCACCAGGTTTTTTCTATCATGGAGTGACTGGTGAGTTCAAACCAGTGACCTTTTGGTTTGCAGCTGAGCTTTTACCCATTGCACCAATGGGGCTTATTCAAATGCTAAGGATTGGATAATCTGAGGATGCTTGGGTTTTAGGACCAATACTACCATTTATTGGCTATGTGCCTTTAGATAAATTATCCCAGATATCTTTGTCTTTTTATATCTAAGGTAAAGGCATATATTAATGGCATAATAATGAATATTGACTGTAGAAAAATAGATAATGAAAATAAAAGTATATGAGTCATTGTAAATCCCTCTATCAAAAAGAAAGAACTATTAATAACTTGCTACATTTCTTTTCAGTTTTAGCATAGAAATCATGCACAAAAAACACACATAGAATGTATTCCATATACACACACACACACACACACACACACACACATATATAATAACCATAAAGTACTGATAGTTTTATAAAAATTAATATTTTAATATCATATTGTGATTTTTTTCTGTATTGTATACATAATTATCATTGTTTTATTGTGTATATAGTTTCTTTTCTCTTTATCATCATGAATTATTTAGCCAAGTCCCATGTATAGGACATTTAACTTGTTTACTACATTTTGTTGTTAGGAGCACAACTTTGGTGAATGCTTTCAGACTTATGTCTCTGAAAATTTATCTTCATATAATAAATTCTGAGAAATAAAAATGGTGTACCAAAGGCATTAACATTTTGAGTCCCTTGACAAAAAGTACAACAATCAGAAAGCAAGATAAAAAGACATAAGCTAGCATTTCAAAAGTGGAAATGTATATGGCTAATAAATGTAAAAATAATTAATAATTGAGGAAATATAAATAAAGACCACAGTGATATACTATTTTGAGGAGCCATTTTGGTGGCATGGTGGGTAAGACATTTGGCTCCTAACCAGAAAGTTGGCAGTTCAAACATACCAGCTTCTCCACAGGAGGAAGATAAGGCAATTTAGTTTTGTAAAGATTTACAGCCCAGGAAACTCGGTGGGGTTGCTATGAGTTGCAATCCACCCGATGGCAGTGGGTTTGGTTTTTCTGGATGTACTGTTTTACAATTCTTCATTTGGCAAATATTTAAAAGTCTTCAATACCAGGTGCTATAGATAATCCACTGGATCTTTTACATATTGCTGGTGGGAATGTAAACTGGTAGAACCACTTCAGAAAACAGTTGACTTTCATATTCAACAGTTGAACATTTATATAACTAATGACTCAGCCACTCCACTCCCAAGTACACATCTAAGGAAATTCTTGCACAGGCACAACAGAAGACATGAACAAGGATATTAACAATAACAACAATCTGGGATCAGGCAATTTAAAACAATTCCAAAATGGTCTTGAATATTCAGAGGCAGGTGAGGAATGCATAAAGTTAATCTTTTTTACACACAATTTCAAATTGAAAATGAAGTGGAATATTCAGTTGGGATGTTGAAGAATTAACTGTGGTATATCATTTCAAAAGGCACTCTTGGTGCAGTGGTTAAAGCATTTGGCTGCTAACCAAAAGTTCAGCAGTTCAACATACCAGCCACTCCATGAGAGAATGATGAGGCAATCTGCTTCTTTAAAGATTGATAGGCTTGGAAACCCTATATGTCAGTTCTACTCTGTCCTGTAGGGTTGCTTTAAGTTGGAATTGACTCAATGGCATTGGCTTTTGAAATTTTTATTTTTTCTATGAAATATTATTATTATTTGTTGTTGTTTTGTGCCCTCCAGTCGGACCCCACTCATAATGACCCCTCCTTGGGTTTCCAAGGCAGTATCACTACAGAAGTAGATTGCCCCACCTTCCTTCTGAGGAGTGGCTGGTGGGTTTGAACCGCCAGCCTTCTGGCTAGCAGTCAAGTGCCTTAGGCACTATGCTACCAGAGCTCCTGAAATATTATATAGCAGTCAAAATTAATAAACTTCATTTACATGCAATAGTATGGGTGACTATTTGCAGTATGTGGAAGAAGTTAAGTCTCTATTGCACCAAACTACTACAATTGATTCCCTCTCCCTCTCCCTCTCATCCCTGGGTACCACCAAAGAAAGTTGTTTTCTGTATGTATATCTATTCTTGTCTTTTTATAATAGTGAGATC
>NW_006921782.1:5502961-5521601 GCF_000298275.1 Orycteropus afer afer | reverse complement strand
ATTCAGATGTGAGAAGGAAGGAGGAGAAAGTAAAAAAAAAAAAAAAAAAAAAAACAGTTTAACATATGCCAAAAGAATACCACCAGAAAGAACATAGCGTACATGTTTCAGTAAATCATAGGACACCCTACAGATTATCATTAAAAATATATTTCCTAATCTAGTTTTTAAAAATGATTAATTTACTGATTGTTTTTAATTGCCATTGTTTATTGCTAGCTAGTTAATTTGTACATTTTTTTCAGAGTTCTTTTAAATGAGGCAGAAAAGCTATTTATAATGAAATAAAAACTAATTATGTGTCAAAAACTGTGCTGGTCTTTGGTGTGTATTATTGTTCCAAGAATTGTAGGAGGTGAGGTAGCTATAATATTTCTAATTATTTTACAGATAATGAGATTCTGAGAGATTAGCTAAATGGCCCCAAATCTGTGACTAATATGGCTAAAGTAGGGGTCTCTTTGGCTCTAGCAGTTGAACACTTAACCACTGGGCTATGCTGCCTCCACTTTTCTACAGTGTCATCCCACTTTTATGATATGAAAGTGATGGAAATTATTTTATGTGAAATTCTCTAAAGGTTAGAATCCCATGAAAGTCCTAGACGACCTTTAAGAAGTGTTTTATAACTAAAATAAGGGGAATTAAAGTAGTTGGAAGAAACAAGAGGTAGCAGAGATCAATTTAAGGTAGCACTATTCTTTTCCAAGGAGCTCTGGTGGCGTAGTAATGAAGGCACTTGGCTGCTAACTGAAAGGTTGGCTGTTCAAATTCACCAGACAATCTGCTGGAGCAAGATGAGACAGTCTGTTTCTGTAAAGATGTACAACTTTTGAAGGCTATGGGAGCAGTTCTACTCTGTACTATAGAGTCACTATGAGTTGGAATCAACCAGCTGGGAAGGTTTTTTTTTCCTGAGGGGGTTTGGGTATTCTTTTCCAGTGGGCCAATAGATATTTTGAAGAATTTAATAGCATGAATCACAGGGAAGTACACAGATATTTGAAAGCAAGACTTCAGTAAGGAGCCTGTGACTTGTATGACAAATGAGAGTGTCTGAAAAATGATTTGGATGTATAGAAAAAATGCCTTTGGAAATAGCTGCTTGGTAAAATAATTCAAAAGACACATTGAGCATCTGAGCCATAGTCTTATGGTAATATTTTTCCAAGTTGGGGTTGAGACCCAATAATGACCCATGGATCTGAAGAGTCAGTGGTACCACCAAAACAAATTGTAGATTTTATAATGTCAGAGGATGAACCATGCTCAACCAGGAAGGCTGGTGAGAGTTCTGGTAAGTGAATAATGAGAAGTACAGAGAAAATTGTTGCTCGAGAAGGTGCATTAAAATTATATTGTAAAAATATACAAACTTGGACCAAAGAGCAGCACCATGCAAGGAAACTTCAAAATAGTATTGTTAAAATTCTGTGAAAGAGACTTACACCTGTAAAGGAGAAGAGCAGTGATGACCATACATATTTAATTGAGGCCTTATTGAAATCCAGAATACCACAGCACTCTTCCATGACAGAACTTTTTATTCTCATCTGTAATTCCTTTGGCCAAACTGCACTTTACCCACCCACTGCCAGTGAATTGATTCTGACTGATAGTGACCCTGTAAGACAGAGTAGAACTGCCCCATAGGGTTTCCAAGGCTGTAAATCTTTACAGAGGCAGACTGTCGTTGTTGTTAGGTGCATCAAGTCAGCCCCAACTCATAGAGACCCTGTGTACAACAGAATGAAACACTGCCTGATCTTGTGCCAGCCTCTCAATCCTTGCCATACCTGAGCCCATCTTTGCAGCCACTGTGAGTATCCGCCTCATTGAAGGCCTTCCCCTTTTTTATTGACCCACCACTTTACCTAGCATGGTATCTGGCTCCAGAGAATGGTCCCTTCTGACAACACAGAAGCAGACTAGACTGCTTCATCTCTCTCTAATGGAGTTGTTGGTGAGGTTGAACTGCCAGCCTTTTGATAGCAGCCAAATGCCTATACCACTGTGCCACCAGTGCCCCTAAGTGCAATTTAAAGGAATTCAAAAATGGTCTTAAATATTCAGAGGCAGGTGAGGAATGCATAAAGTTGATCTTTTACACACAATTCCAAAATGAATGATCATGAAGTGTAATATTCAGTAATTGAGAAAAAAAAAAATAATTGACAAGAACCAAAGTGTCTACTTGCCTATCCTTGTTTCCCAAGTACAGCTTTGCCATTCCATCTTGCATGTAATTATGCAATTTATGGACATTTCACTATTTTTTGCATCCTCTAGAGGTGTGTGTGTATGTGTGTGTGTGTTGGAGGGTGGGAGAGCAGGGTGAGGTCAGTGGAAGTATAAGAGGCATAGACTCATTTTGTTTGTGAAACACTTTTGGATTTGAATCTCAGGGGACATAATAATGAAGAGAAAATTATTCTGATTTCCGATTTACTTGGATCGGAAAAGGGGAGAGCCTAAGTGAATTCACTTGGATGACATGTAAGTCATTATTAAGTAGCCATGAAATCAAGAGAATTTGGCTTTTTTGTTTTTTGATACAGATCCTGGGAAAAATTGGGTACTTATCACACACACACACACACACACACACATGTATATATGTAGGTATGTATGTGTGTATATATATATATATATATATATATATATATATATATATATTTTCCAATAAGAGAATAACTTACAAGGTAAAAAAGAAGACATTCCTTACTGATCCAGTGGATTGGAATCTTTATTTTTTTCTGCCTTTTTTCAAAGTAAATGGGCCCCAGACTCTGCTAGGCATTCACTTTATCACTGACTTTATAAGAAGATATGTCCATGTCTAGATGGCTGACAGCAGGAACGCATTCTTCTCACAGTTCTGACCTATCCCAGTCTAAGTCCCTGCCCATCTGTCTGCCATATTTCCAGCTTTCCTTTCTTCCCAAGAAGACCTTTATATATTAAGGTAACAGAGTACCATTGATTAGATCCCAGGGGAGATTTTGGCCCAGGTAAAGGTCTAATAGTAGCAAAGCAAGGTGGTGGAAAGCTGATTACATGGAGGGAAAGACATGACTTTTGTGATGCTAAGCCAAGAATGAATACTTTAGCTTACAGGATAAAAGAGAGGGGGAAAAAACAATAGAGAAATGGCTGAATGCCCCATCAACAAAATATGAGCAGACATAGTCCATTCATAACCAAATATAATACTAATAGAGATGAATGTTAGTTTTCAGGCAGTGGTGAAAAATCAGTAGTGCAGTGTTGCTACCAGTCTTTGCTCAAATAGATATTGAGTATCTACAGGCCTGCATAATACATGGATGACACACACACATAAAAAGAGAGAAATTGTAGGGATATTCAACAATAAAAAAATAAGACTCTGTAAGCATATACACAGTCGCATACACAGTAGTGTTTTACTCAGAAAGTGAAAAATGTTGAGAAATTAAAAACTAGGCAGAAGCTAGAGAGTTAATATTCCTTTGATTACATGAACATAAATCTGTGTTTTGAATGAAAAGAATTGTACAATGTAATAGAGAAGAGGAAAAACCTACAAGAGGTAAAGATGAGCAGGCACAAGAGTTGTTGTTGTTGTTATGTGCCGTCGAGTCGGACCCGACTCATAGCGACCCCTCCTTGGGTTTCCGAGGCAGTATCACTATGGAAGTAGATTGCCCCATCTTCCTTCCAAGGAGTGGCTGGTGGGTTTGAACCACCAGCCTTCTGGTTAGCAGTCAAGTGCCTTAGGCACTACACTACCAGAGCTTGGCAGGAATAATCAAATTCTATAAAAATGAGAAAAAATTAATACTTTTGGTCAGTGTCAGGAAATCTTGTAGAATTTTAAGGATAGTGCCATATAATAGTATTCATTCTATTTGTTCTTGTTACCTAGTGCTGCTCTGACAAGGATATACCACAAATAGGATGGCTTGAACAAACAGGAGTTTATTGTCTCACAGTTTGGAAACTGTAAGTCCAAGTTCAAAGTGCCATGCTCTAGGCACTGGGTGAAAGCCCCTCAACCTTGGGCTTCAGCTCTGCCTCTTACTCCTGGCCCACTGAAGTTAGAGGCATCTCTTCACTCAGGCCGCTACTGGCTGCTGAGGCTAACAAGCCCGTGGTCGACAAGTAAAATGGCACAGTCCCAATGGTACCAAACTACACAGCAGGCCATTCATGCAAGTCCATTGTAAGTCCCAAGGTCAGCAGAGCATGGCAGGCAGCTGAACAACGACACAGCTACACGCAGGGTCCAAGTGTGCCATAAGCTACAGACCATTCCCAAAGCTGTTTCTTAAATATGGGAAGCAGACCACATAGCCAAAGGCAGCTACTCAGCTGCTCCCAGAAGATTCCACCACGGAGTTGATTCATCATGGGGAATACTACATCCAGCTGTCCAGTCACTCAACCAGGGCCAGCCAAGTTGACACACAAACTTAAGTACCACACTACTGAAGATATTTTAGAAGGACAGATGGAAAATTTTGGAGTTAATAGGAAAAAGAAAATATCTGTAATTATCTAACTGATAAGTGTCCTGATAAATACCTAGCTGAGAAACTTAATTGCTGAAACTACATGTTGAAGGATAATTTAAATTTGCTCCTGTAATCTGAGTTGGGTTAAAGGAAAAAAGTACAAATCCCAAAATGGAATTTTGTTGCTGACTTGGGGAGCCAATCATAGAGTGTTATGTTGGTTTCTGTGTCTCAGAGCAGTTGGGAATTTTTTTAATAAGAAAAATAATTTGGCAATATTTATTTTATTACCATACCAAGGGGAGCTCTGTTGGCATAATGCCTAAGGCATCTGACTGCTAACCAGGAGGATGACAGTTCAAACCCACCAGCCACTCCTCAGAAAGAAGGTTGGGCAATCTACTTCCATAGAGATACTGCCTCAGAAACCCAAGGAGGAGTCGCTATGAGTCAGATGCAACTCAAAGGCAGTGAGTTTTAGAGAGTATCATACTAAGATCAATTTAGTAAACCACAGTATGTAGTGTGCTAGGTTATGGCATATCTGCCATGATTTTTTTTTGCCTGATAAAAAAGCAGACTTCATGAGGCAGGTTGCAATCTAGTGCCCAGTATTTCAGATAGTAATGTTGTCCAGGTTTTTAGTGTGCTAGTGTTCAAAAGACTTTTTAAAAAACTATTCCTTTCACCTGTGGGCCTGGGACCATGGTCACAGGGGACATGAATCTCATTTGGCATAACATGCTACACAAAAACATTGTTCTACACCCTTCCTTGGTGAGTAGCAACTGGGATCTTAAAAGCTTGCAAGTGACCATCTAGATGCAATGATGGGTCTCTCCTTGTCCAGAGCAAAGAAGAATGAAGAAAACCAAAGATTCATGGAAGCAATTAGTCTAAAGGACTGGTATACCATGCAATCCTCAGCCCCATCTTCCTTCCGAAAATGAGTCAGGCACACAAAAAAAAATCTTTTTATCAGTCACTTACATAATACATTTTTTATTTTCAACATCCATATTCCCATTTTCTTTGTGTTTCCAACAATACATAATTCTAGTTCTACTATCTGACTATTTTGTGCATTAATAACTTATATGTGACTGTGACAAAAGCCAAGGTGCAAGGTTAGAGTAATGTTGGCTGTGATGGTTCAGTTTATGTCTCAACTTGCTTGGGCCATGATCCTTAGTGGTTTGGCAGTTATGTAATTTGTAATTTGGCAGGTATGTAATGATGGAATTTGGCAGTTAAATAATGATGTAGTCATCCTCCATTCTGTGATCTGAACGTGGTCAGCTTTTATTTTTGCATTATGCCAATGTTCTCATAACAACCTGGTCTTTGGAAACTAACCATGTGGATAAGTGAGGAGTGGGTTCAGTATAAAATGACATTTACTAAGACTTTTTATTTTTATTTTACTGTATTTTATTTTACATAAGGTTCATAAACATCAAAATTAAATTCTAAATTTGCTCTAATTTGACTTTATGTCACTTGTCTCTTGGCCTGCAAGAAAGGACATAAATGTGAAACTTAACTTTAGGATAAGGATCTTCCCTTCTTACCACATAGGATTTTGTTTTTGTTTGTTTGCTTAATTTTTTTTAAATCATCCCTATTTTTCTTCATTAAAAACAATTTCTCATAGGTAGGATTCTTTCAGAATGTCCACAAAGAATCAAAATTCATATAACACTTTTTCTTGTTTTACAACAAGTTTTACTTTTAAAAATGGTTCTTTTGAGCTAAACTCATTGGACTGCTGCTATAAGAAAAAGAATGCCCATTTATACCAACAATGCCAGGGGCACTGTGCCATTTCAGAAAAAGAAGTAGTTTTTCTTATGTTGGTCCTCATGTTATATGTTTTAACTTTTGACTTATTATCTTAGTCATGTTAGAATGAAAAATGGATGTCTCTAGGGACTTCCATTATGTCAGTTTGAAAAATCATCTCTCTTGACTGCTTGGGGCAACTGCATGTTCAAAGTCCTTTTGCCTCATTTCTCATAGTGCTCCATGTGGCTATGCCATCTTCCTGTTTTAGGCCCACTTCCATTGCTGATGACAAATTTCCCACTCAGGGGTCAGGCCAGTTCCATGTGTATACAATAATCCCTAAGCAATTGGCAATGATTTATTCATAAGTTTGATTTATTTAAAATAATCCCATTACCTAAAGCTATCTACTCCCTGAAATGTGCATTCATATACATATATAGCTGCTGTGAATTTGAATTCTTTTCTGAATATATACATGCAATGGATTTGGGTAAAGATCATATGTGGAAAAAAAGATAGTCTTAAAAAAATATATTGCTCTAATGAAATACTGGGTGAGATTCCTGTTTGGCTGCAGTTAATGTCAGCCTTCTGTAGATGTCTGTTGTGGATACACTGTTCTCTTTGGGAGAACCAAAAAAACACACTCACTGACATCGAGTCAATTCTGACTCACAGCAGCCCCCACTGGTTTTCCAAGGCTGTAAATATTTACAGAAGTAAATTGCCCCATCTTCCTTCTGCAGAGTGGCACTTCTGGTTAGCAGTCAAATGTCTTGGGCACTGTACCACCAGAGCTCCTTCCTCTTTGACCTGGGGGCAAATTCAGTCCCTAAAGTCTAGTCCATACCTGTTGGAAACCATAAGAGAGAAGATTTTATGACATCATTCTTTTTTCCCAAAATCTGCCTCTTTGTTACCATGACTGCTTTGGTCCTCTAGTGCCATGCTAGCAGAAATACCACAGGTGCGTGGCTTTAATGGGAGTTTATTATCTTACAGTTAGGAAGCTAGAAGTCAGAGTTCTAAGTGCCAGCTCTAGTGGCTGGATGAAAGCTCCTCAACATTGGGCTTTATAGCTCTGCTTCTTGCTCCTGACCCACTGGAACTGTAAATTTTTCTTTATTCAGGTAGCTGCTGGTTGCTGAGGCTGGCAAATCCAAGGCTAACAAGGAAAAAGGCATAGTGCCAAGATAATCAAACAACAAGGCAGACCACTAGTTCAAGTCCAGAAAGTGTCCCAAGATCAGGAGGGCATGGCAGGCTGCTGAATGCAGACTCAGCTACATGCAGGGTCCAAGCATGCCTAAAAGCTGCAGAGATATTTCTCAATGCTTCTTATATTCTGGAAGCAGACCACATCCCTAAGGCAGTTACTCAGATGCTTCAGTAGATTCCACCATGTAGTTGATTACAAGTTTCATCATGGGGAATAATCAGCTGCCTAGCCACTCAACCAGGACTAGCCAAGTTGACACACAACTCAACTACCACAAATCTCAATTTCTTCTCCCAATTCCTTTTACCATTAACAGTAGACACGAGAACCAAGAAGTCAGGGAGATGTGTGGGAGGAAGTTTCTTCATCTGCCTTCCTCATCCCTCCTTTCCATCCATTCATACTATGTGAGGCACCATGGTTACAGCATATGCTTTAAAGACCTTGACCTACAGTTATGCCTCTTACAGCTTTTCCCATGCACTGAACCCTTTGTGTAATCTTCCTCTTGCTAATATCTTCCTGATGACTCCAGGCAGAAGGTATCCTTTCTTCCCCAGCCTTTTGTTAGTATTTCTTTTGCATCATGCATATGGCACTGGAACAATTTTATTCTGTAATCTAGTTATTTGTTTGGATATCCTATTGGATTTTCTGTCTTTTCAACTTACTGAGAGCTTGTGCAATTTTATTCTCTGAACATCACATACTTTAGAGATTCATAGTAACTAGAGTTTATTTTCTCAATAGCTGTCCACTGAAAGAATACATCAGGGAAGGTCAGGAAGATAGTGATGAATTAATGATATTCTTAAACAGCAAAATTTAACTACTATATCCAATCTGATGGAATGCTCATCAAAGTATAATGATTCATTCTTAAACTTGAAATGAAAGAAACATATATATTTAAAGGGTTTTTCAGCTGGTAAAAAGTCACTGAGGCATTAACCATTATTATAGTAACCCTCATTACTGAAAATTGGCATTTCCGTTTAAGTGACACCATAAAATTACATTTTTCGATAGCATATTAGGTGAACATACTATTTAGTAACTTAAATTTGAGACTACTTGGAATTGAGAATAAAGAGCAGAATGAAGCAGGAAATTCCAAATTAAAAATTTAACTATTGACTTGGCATTAAGCTGCATGATAAACACAAAAACTGAGTGTTAAAAGCAAGGAAACAATAAGTCTCTGTTTTCTTCTTGAATTACCATCATAGAATAAATAAATTTCATCTTTTATTAATTCTTGGAATTCATCTAATCTGAATATCTTATTTTATGTATGCAAAAATATTGGAGGCGTAGAAGTGCTAAGCAGTTTCACCAGGGTCACATGACTTGAATTAATTTTAAAAAGACACAAGCCATAATAGTGCCTAAGGCACTTGACTACTAACCAGAAGGCTAGTGGTTCAAAACCACCAGCCACTCCTTGGAAGGAAGATGGGGCAATCTACTTCCATAGTCATACTGCCTTGGAAACCCAAGGAGGGCTCACTATGAGTTGGGTCCGACTTGATGGCACATAACAACAACAACAACAACAACAACAACAACACTTTTTCCTAAATAAATTTTTATTTTCTTCTGTATGGTTATTATATGAGTAACATCAAATAAGTAACTAACAAAACAAAATCTTACTTCTCAGTACCCTTTTTTTAGGGTGCAAGTTTTAATATAATAGGATTTATTTACATGAAGGTAACTTGACCATGTGCAGAGAAACCACCATACAGGAGAGAAATAAAGGAAAAGAATATTGGGCAAAGCATTGAAAATCTTAATGGGTCTGTCATGGTTACTTTGCTTTGACCCAGAATTGCTTGTCCTTGATGTTCATGTTACTATTAAGGAAAATGAATTGAAAAAAATTGATGTCCTTATACTTTTCATTTATTTATTCATTCAAAAATTATTTTTTTCGTGTCATTGAATAAAATGCACAAAATATCTGTTCTCATTAATCTTGTATTCATGGCAGGAAAGGCACAGGGAACAAAATTGAATAAACAAATCATTGTATCTCTTAGGAGGTGGCGTAGTGCTTAAGGCACTTGACTGCTAACCAGAGGTTGGTGGTTCAAAGCCACTAGCCACTCCTCAGAAGGAAGGTTGGGCAATCTACTTCCATAGAGACACTGCCTCAGAAACCCAAGGAGGGGTTGCTATGAGTCAGAGATGACTTGATGGCACATAACAACAACAACAAGAAGAATAAATTTGGAATGCTTCTTTGAAGCAAGGATGGTAAAACTTCCTCTTGCTTACTTTAGACATGTCATCAGGAAAGACTAATCCCTTAGAAAGAACATTATATTTAATAAAGTAGAAGGTCAAAATTAATGAGGCAAACTTTCAGTGAGATGGGTGGATACAGTAACTATAACAATGGTCTCAAACATAAAATTATCATGAAAATGGTGTACAATGGGGCAACATTTTGCTCTGTTTTATGTAAGATCACAATGAGTCAGAACTGACTCCATGGTGATGAACAGCAATATAAGCTATGATTTGACAGCATCAAATAAACTATGACAACATCAAATGATGAGGGCCAAGGTAGGGGGTACTGTTTTAGAGAAGGTGGACAGGCAAGGCCTGTCTGATAAAATGATACCCAGAGTGGTGTCCACAGTCTTGTTCTGCCTCGTATATGATTAGGATAACTTATTTCTCTTTGGAAAGGAAGGTTTATCTGAAGTAGAAAATAGGAAATTGAAAACCTTAATGATCTGACCAAGTGACCTAAAAGAACTAACAAATCTGTCCTGGAAGAAGTGCAGCCAGAATGCTCCTTGGAAACGAGAATGGCCAGACTTCATCTCACCTACTTTGGTCTTGTTGTCAGAAGGGATCATTCCCTGGTAAAGTGGAAAATCAGTGAAAATGGGAAGGCCCTCAATGAGATGGATTGACACAGGGGCTACAACGATGGCCTCAGGTATAGCAAGGATTGTGGGGCTGGCACAGGACTGGGCAGTGTTTCATTCTGCTGTACATAGAGTCAATGTGAGTCAAAGATGACTTGACGGCACCTAACAACAAGTGACCTCACATGGTAGATGTAGTTTCACCCTCATCACCCACCTTCCCTTAGAGTACCATGCATATAATAGTACATCTTGGAATGGGAAAGCTGCACATGTGACATGTGAATGTAAGGTAGATTTCTTATTACTCAGTGACATCTGAGTAACCTCTGCAGTCATTTCCTAGCCAATGTCACTCCCCTCAAGACATGAACAATCATGCCTACCAGAAGAAAGCACATTTTAGTGTTGCACACCAACCACAGTTCAAATATTTTAAAATATGAATTAGGAGCACATCTGAAATCAAACATGTAAAAATATGCCTGAATAATCAGTAGGCTCAGCATTTGGTGTCATCAGTGGGGTTAAGAAAAACAAAACTACTAACTTGTCCTTTTCCCTTCCTCTTGCCTTCCAACACGATACTTTCTCTATGTGTTTGTGTGTGTGTGTTGGGGGGGGGAGCTCATTCTTATGTTTCATTTTAATTTAATAAAACCCAGAGACAGGCTTTTATGCATATTCATTGACACTTGATTAATAATTGATGAGAAGGCCTGAAGCAGGTGGTTGAGAATTTAAAAAAAAAAAAAAAAACATTTAGCAGGGAGCAGAGTGGAAGAAGAACTCACACTAGCGTCTGTCTCTGGGGGAATAGAAGGAGAGAGGAAAAGCAGGAGGTGGTGGAGGGAGATACAGTGCTGAATGTCATCAGTACAGTGTAATTTCTTTGATTTACATATTTAATTGCTTCCTGTCTTTAGCAGTTGGACTCTAGAATTCTGACATACTTTCTGAGAAATTCATCTGAGGGTTGGAAAGGCTGTGTTATGTGGTAGGGGAAAGGTAAGCCTAAATGTGCCAGTTGTCCTGGGAGCTGGAGAAAGGTCATTGCTATTAGTTCTTGGATTATCAAGGGGCTCTATCAATAGATTTACTTCCAAGACCTGGTTCTTGTAGAAATGACATTGTTGTGATAGGAAAGGGTAGACGTGCATCTCAGAGACCATAAGTCTCATAATTGACTAAAAGTGTATTTACGCTAATGCTTTATTAAAGCATAATTCTTTGCATTTATATTGTCATTTATGGATTGCAAAACATGTTCACTTAATCCTCATAATGAGTTTCTGACATGGGCATTATTATCTCCATTTTTCACATGAGGCAACTTAAATATAAAGAGGTTAAGTGACTGGTCCAAACCTCTGATAAATACAAACCAGATTTTGAAAACAATCCCGTTGTCTCCATCCTGGGCTTTTTCTTTTTTTTTTTTTTTTTCTCCCCAATTGTGATCTGGGTGAAAGTTTGCAGGGCAAATTCATTTTCCACATAGCAGTTCATACTCATGTTCCTTCATATTGACTGCAATTTCCCACAATGTAACAGCTCTTTTCGCACTTCCTCCCTGTAGCTACCTTTTCCCTGTGTCCTTTCCTATGCATTACTGTCTCCGAAGCTATCTCCCTATGTAAACACTGCCCTTTTTTCCTCCAAGAATTGATCACTCTAGGGAGTGTATTTACTTTATGTAAATGTTCACCCTATATGCTTATCTATCTCTTAGCTGAAAGTCACAGGAATGAGTTTAGTTTCAGACTTGAAGGGTAACTAGGGCTATAGTCTTGGGTGTCTCACCAGACTCTATCAGACCAGTAAAACTGTTTTTTTTTTTTTTTTTTTTAATGATTGAGTTTTGTTCCACATTGTTTTCCCACTCTATCCAGGATTTCCTGCACTGATTCCTTTCTGAGTGGTTAACAGTGGTAGCTGGGCGCCATCTAGTTCTGGTCTCATGGTCATGTACACTGAGGATCGCATGGTCTACTAGTCCCGTGGACTAATTGTTTCCATGTATCTTTGGTAGTCTTCATTCTTCTTTGTTCTGGATGAGAAGATACTCATTGTTGGGTCTAGATGGCCACTTGCAAGCTTTTAAGACCCCAATTGCTACTCACCAAAATAAGATGTAGAATGATGTTTTTGTGTAGTATGTAATGCCAATGGAGCTTGATGCCCCTTGTGACCATTGTCCCGAGCCCACAGGTCCAACTACTCACTCCCTCAGGATGACTGGCTGTGGCCAGAAGCCATCATAACTTTGCCACTTGTTAGCTCTATTATATATTTGGACATTCTTACAACACATACAAATTCATATGTAGAAATATCATCTGCCAAACTTATATAAGGTCATGGGTATATTCCCTTTTGCCTGGGCATACCTGATCATTCAGCCTGTCTATCCTTCTATTAACCCACAAGTTAATGTTTGTTATCACTGACAACACAGTATTATATATGTAAAAGGGTTTATCTTTTTTTTTCTGTACCTCTTGTGTACCTTTCCGTGTCTTCCCCTTCCTCAGTGCCACCGTGTTGATGATTTACTTTTGGTACATTGAGTCTGGGGCTTTTTCTATCATGCAGTGGCCCATAGTGTGAGAATTCAGTTCACAATGGACAGCTTCACATATCTTTGTTTACATCTAAAGAGCTTGGCTTAAATTCCTAGTGATACCACATCATAGTCTGATGATACCCAAAGTATGTGCTGTCTTCTTGAGCAGTATGAAATATAAAACTTGAAAGTACCATGTGCATATTCATTATTAGCAGTAGTAGCTGCATTAAGGCATAAAATAAAACCTATGCAATCTACTGATTAAGCAAATGATGCAGGGAAATTGAGTCTCTTAATTCTCTTGACACCTGAAAAACCAAACAACTTGAATTTCACAAGGATATTTCAGCAAGGATGCAGTAATCCTTGCTCATTTGCAGAAATGTATTTGAGCAACTCCTTGCACAGTCAATTTATTGATTATAACTCAGAAAGATAGGGGAGATATAAATTGGCCATGGGATAAATATCTGTGTGGATAAAAAGTGTCAGAAGAATTTGAGTGATCTGGGTATTTATTTTCATTATCGTGATCCTCTGAATTCCTAAACAGCACACTGTGCTCTGATTTTATGAAACTGGAAGCTGATGTTTGAAGCTTAGTTCCTGTGGAGTGTGCAAGTAGTCTAGGACAATGTTAATTCATCATAATGATTTTTCCAATGCAGAAGATAATTGTTTATGAGTATGGGTAGTCAAAATCAAAGTGATATTTAAAAAAAAAAAAAAATGGCAATTCTAGCTACTCAGTCTCATTTTCCATTATAAAAGCAATGATAAATAATAAATGAACAGTCAATGCATATGTTAACAAAAATGAATCAGTGCATAAATGTTAGCTATTTATTTATTAATACTTAACTACTGTGTGTAGTACTTAATGACAAGTATTAAAATGAATGATTTTCTTTTTCCTTCTCTCCTTGGCATGTTCAAAGAAGTAAAAAATGTTCACCCACATTTTCCAGTAGTTACTTCTCCATTACGATTCTTTTAAGCACCATGCCATGACAAATTTTAATATTTCCCATTGGGTAATTAAGTTGAATGTGTGTGTGCATGTGCGCACACATACACACATATATGTTCTTAATGATTTGAATAAACTGTCATTGTAGGAAAATCCTGATTTTACAGAATTCCTTCCCAGTACAAGTTTCATTTTTTAAATAACGTCATCAAATCCATAGTTTCAGATTTGCTTGATACTCAGGTATTAGTGGTGCCTCTCAGTGACTGGGAATCTCCTACTTATACAAACAGTTAAGCACTTGACTACTAGTCAAAAGGCACACCCAGAGGCACTTTGAAAGGCAGGCCTAATAATCTACTTCTCAAAGATTACAACCTTGAAAACCTTAAACTTGAGGCAACTGAAAACAATAGCTCAGTGACTGACCAACTTTGACCATTTTATTCATGTCTCACCTACTTTGGTCATGTTGTAAAAAAGGACCATTCCCTGGAGAAGGATATCATGCTTGGTTAAATGGCGGGTCAATGAAAAAGGGGAAGGCCCTCAACGAGATGGACTGACACAGTGGCTACAATGTTGTTGTTGTTGTGCGCCATTGAGTCAGAGCCAACTCACAGCAACCCCTCCTTGGGTTTCTGAGGCAGTATCACTACAGAAGTAGATTGCACAACCTTCCTTCCAAGGAGCGGCTGGTGGGTTTGAACTGCCAGCCATCTGGTTAGCAGTCAAGTGCCTTAGACACTATGGAACCAGAGTTCCTGGCTACTATAGGCTCAGGTACAGCAAAACTCATGAGGCTGACACAGGATATATATATATGGATAGATAGATAGATATAGATATAGATATATACATATACATTTGTTTGCATGCTTTAACTACTCCTTCAGTAATTAATTAATTGCTGATATAATATTCTCTTCTAATGACTATGAAACTTGTTCATATTTCCATTCTGGTGGTGTTGGCTCCTGCACAATTTTGCTCTTTTTTGCAGAATCTTCCGGGTCCTGGAATTATTTCTTCCTTTCTGACTCATTCTGGATGAATGCATAATGTAAATTGAGTCTTTGTTTCAAAATTGAGAATTTGAGTAATGTGAGATTCCAGCAGAAAACAAATATTCTCTTCCTAATGGCCTGTTTCAAGGACTGATTGACTGGCCACAGGCACCTAGGTTAGAGCTATACTTGAAGCACTCTCTACCATTTTCAAAGCATTGTCTCAACCTTCTGCTGCTGAGTGGCTTGTGTTTTGTTAACAGCAGAACCCACCATGACGGTCTTCCTGCCTTTAAGACTGCTTACACAGTTCTTCTGGTTCCAGCACAATAAGCCACAATCAGTAATATTGTCAGTAGAAATTAAGCATCTGTGATTGTCTCTTAACTTTTGCTGCGTATTCTTAGTGTAAGTTACAAGTTCACTTTTTAAGGGAAACAACACCAACTCTCTGCTTTTCTTGGTTATCAAGGACTTCTGGTGGCTTAGTGGGTAGGGTAATCAGCTGCTAACCAGAAGTTTGACAGTTCAAACCCATCAGCTGCTCTGTGGGAGGAAGATGAAGCAACCTACTTTTGTAAAGATTTACAGCCTTGGAATCCCAGTGGGGGTCACTCTCAGTCAGAATCAACTCAATGGCAATGGATTTGGTCTTGGTTATTTAGTGCTGCCATAACAGAAATACTACAGTTGGATGACTTTAACAAACAGGAATTTATTCTCTCACAATTTAGCAGGCTAGAAGTCCTAATTTAGAGTGCCATCTCTAAGGGTTGGGTGAATTCCACCGGACTTTGGACGTCATCCCTGCCTCTTATTCCAGGCCCACTGGAGCCAGAAGCTTCTCTTAACTCATGCAACTGCTGGCTGGCTGCTGAGGCTAAGGAATCTAAGATCCACTGGTAAAATGGCACAATCTCAAGATTGGCAGCAACATTGCAGACCACTAGTTCAAGTCCAGGAACTATCCCAAGATCGGCAGACAGCATACATCCAAATGCGTCAAAAAGCTAGAAACTTTTCCCAAAACTTCTAGTATATACTAGAAGCAGGCCATACCCCAAAAGCATCTCCCTTTCCACTGGTTAATGTCTCACAGCATGTAATCACCATGGAGGTGATTACAATCTCATCATGGGGGATAGCTATATCCAACTGCCAAACCACTCAGAACCAGGCCCAGCCAAGTTGACACACAACCTTAACGACCAAACTGCCTGATGATAATCAGAGCAAAACGTGTCTCTCTCTCAGACCATACCTCCCCTTTCTCCTTGGAAACTACTTGTTCACAGGTAAGCTTCAGTTTTCAGAATTTGGCCCTTTCATACTCCATCTGGGTTACTTTTTGCTCACTGCTATAGATACTCCACAGGCAAATCTCAGAAACAAGAATTCTAAAACTAAAGATTTAACATCCAGTAAATAGCTTTAAAAGGAAGACTCCTTATGACTTCCTGTTGAACTTTTCATTCAGTGGATTTAGTATGGGGCCCAGGCATCTGCAATTTTTACAGAGCTTTTTAGGCGACTCTGAGATATGAGCAACCTGGAGAACCACTGACTTAGATGGCTATCTAGGCTGTTCTTTTATACACAGTGACGTCAGATCCATTGCAAAGTTGAAACTTCTCTGATATTATCATGAAATATATTTTCTCTTCTATTATTAATTCATCTAGAAAGTTCTCACTCTTATCCTTCTTGTTTATGAATGGCTATGCAGGATTCTTCAATAACTAACAAATTATAAACATTATTGAACCCTCCAATTCCTTCAGAACTATTAAAATATTTATAATCATTGAAGAGGGAAGAAAATCTTTATGGCTTAATTTAGTTAAGAAATATCAAATATTGGAACCAAGGTTTATTTGTCATTGGAATAAAATGGTCCAATAAGAGGCTCTAAAACGAGAAATAACTAAGAAACTGTAAGATTGGCAGGGAAAAAAAAAGATAATGAAAGGGTAAAAATGAGTGGTATCAAAGCAATTATAGGACCCTATCTGGTAGACTCTACAGTAAATGAACATGAGATCTTATAGCTAAGCATTGGAGATTATATTTAGGGTAGGTCATGAATCTTCAGGTGAATAACAGACTTTTATCTTACTTACTCTGCAACTCTTCTTTCATTCTCTGGTACTGGAACAAAAAATGAGGTTCCATGTCCACTACCAAAAAAAATCAAAACAAAACCCACTGCCATTGAGTCATTTCAGACACAGAGTGACCCCCATTGGGTTTCTAAGGCTATATTATATATCTTTACAGAAGTAAAGTCCCCCCACTATGGAGCAGCTGGTGGGTTTGAACAACCAAACTTCTAGTTAACAACCAAATGTCTTATGTCCACTACAAAAAAAACAACCCACTGTCATCAAGTTGATTGTGACTCATAGCAACCCCCATTGGGTTTCCGAGGTGGTAAATCTTTAAGGAAGTAGATTGCTCTGTGTCCTTCTGTGGAGTGGCTGGTGTTTTTGAGTAAGCACCTTCTGGTTAGCAGTCAAATGCCTTAGGCACTGCACCACCAGAGCTCCTTATGTCCATTATAGACACTGTTAATTTACAAAGGGAAAGGAAGAATGAATACACATCAGGATAATATCTGTCAAAAAGGAGTTCAGTTCTCCTCAACCAATATATGATAAAAATGTTTCTAAAGAGAGAGTATCTGTTTTATCTCTGAATAGGATTTAAACTAATGTAGACTGTCACCAGATCGAACCTGTGGAGAGGGCAAGGCAGGAATAGTTATTTGAAGGTGAGGCACATGGATGGCGAAGTAATGTACTAACAGAGCTGAATGTGCTAGTTTTATTATGAAAAATACCAGCAAGGATGTAATATAACTAAGTGGTTAGCAGTGTAATCTATAGCCACAGAACTGAACAGCACTATATATAGTAATTAAGACTTGAGTTACATTTGCTTTGCAGTCTAACCAACTGAAAAAAAAAAAAAATTCTCAGCCTGTCTATCAGCTGTACAACAGTCTCAAGAATCCCACACAGTATACAAGGCAACAGACTTTATAACAAATAATTTCTTTAAATGTCTCTCTGGGGAGAACTAAGGTGAGAATTAGGCAAGAATAGAAAGTGAACCTGGAACACTATGGGGATAGTGAAGGAAAAGGAGAGGTAATTCAGGATCAGTAGGTTAATATGAGTTATCTAATACTTTTCCCACTCTCCTTTGCTTCACTCTAAGCTATTACTGTCCTCTTGCCTCCACACTTCTGGTGGGCATTTATTATGGTTAGCCATCTACAACTTTTCTTCAGCATTTGGTGTTGCTACCATGAAACATTTACAGATGTGTTGTCTTCAAGAAAGATTACATTATGTACACATATAAGTACACATATAAACCAAACTCACTGCCATTGAGTCGCTTCTGACTTACAGTGACTCCTCCTTGGGTTTCTGAGGTGGTATCTCTATGGAAGTAGATTACCCAGGCTTCCTTCCGAGGAGTGGCTGGTGGGTTTCAACTACCAGCCTTCTGGTTAGCAGTCAAATGCCTAAGGCACTACACCACCAGATCTTATATATATAAGCTCATACACACACACACACACACACACATATGTATGTATGATTGCAGCAGTATATTGACAGAGAACTTCCAGAGGTGCAAGCTGGATTCAGAAGAGGACATGGAACAAGGGATATCATAGCTGCTGTCAGATGGA
>NW_006921782.1:5490001-5495456 GCF_000298275.1 Orycteropus afer afer | reverse complement strand
TGAACCAATACCAGGCAGTTTTGACTACTGTGGCTGTATAGTAGGTTTTGAGATCCGGCAATGTGAGACCTCCTACTTTGTTTTTCTTCTTCAGGGTCTTCTTGTTTTACACTTGGATGTGTTCTCTTTAGGACAAGGCTTTTGCAAAGAGATGATCCCTGATGGTTCTTATGCAAACCTTTCTGTGGTTTTGGACATTAATGATATTTCATCTCTGACCTTTGCATTGCCCCCATTTGCTTTGTGTTCTGGTGATCAAAGCTGTGAATAGCCTTACAGATATTAAACACTACAATGATTTGGAGTACAAGGAGGTTGATGCTGTTAGACAATAATTCAAAACAATGTTTATGTCCTTTTTCTGAATTATAACATAGCTTTAGATCATTGAAAGGAACCCCCCTTACTTTCTTGTAAATGCATTAATTACATACACTTACCTACACTGAAACACATTTAACACTTTCTGAAGTTTGAACTCTTCCTACAGTTTGTCTCTATCTACTTGCTACTTCCCTATTCAAATGGCATGTTGACATCAGATTGTGAATACCTAACAAGATGTGTGTCTGCTTAATCAGAATGTCTGTGGTACAAACCCACCAGCTACTCCATGGGAGGAAAATTAGGCAATCTACTGCCTTAAGGATTTGTAGCCTTAGAAACTCAGTGGGGATTGCTGTAAATCAGAATTGACTCAGTGGTTGTGGGTTTGGTTTTAAATGTACATATATATGGGAGCTCTGGTGATGTAGTGCCTAAGGCATTTGACTGCTAACCAGAAGTCTGGCAGTTCAAACCCACCAGCCAATCCTTGGAAAGAAGGTTGGGCAATCTACTTCCATAGTGATACCGCTTTGGAAACCCAAAGAGGGTGGCTGTGAGTCAGAAACAACTCAACGGCAGTGAATTCGGTTTTGGTTTATATAAATAAATAAATTGGATATATATATATATATATATATATATCTCCATCCCTGGTGGCACAATGGTTAAGCACTTGGCTGCTAACCAAAAGGTCAGCAGCTGGAACCCACCAGCCACTCAATGGAAGAAAAGTCCTGGTGATCTGCTCCCATAAAGATTCCAGCCAAGAAGACCCTATGGGGCAGTCCTACAGAGTCACTGTGATTCAGGGTTGACTGGAGGGCATACCACCACAACAATATACATACAAGGAGATCTATGGAAATGTTTTTGATGAAGTATATGATATAATAGCAGACTGGGGCAAGAAAATTCATTGCTCTCCAGAAAGTACTAGAGTAATGTTTTTGTTTTAGTGTCCCATGGTCTCATAAATTATTAGTGGCCACCACTGCTATGGGTTCTTTCTGTCAATTTTCTTTTTACAGAGAAATAGATTAAGTCCATCATTTACTTTTCTACTATTAAGTGGCAGTAAGTTGTAAATGTAGTTGTCTGTGAGTAGATCCTCATCTGAATATCAGTTTTCACTACTCCAATCCCTTGAGAGAAATATAAATTGTGATGTAGATAGTAAATAACATGTAGATACTGCACAGCATGCCTAGATACAGCTATAAAAGTACCAGCTAATGTAGAATGATATGGTATACTGCAAACTCCCCTGTAGATTTGACCTCTGGACACTGCAAAGAATTGTGTATAGTAGATAATGTGAGTCACTGATTTTATTAGCGATTAATTCATTTTCATTCTAAATATTTTTGTATTCTTAATCTGTAGCAATTAAACTGGAATTTTATGTACTTACATAATTGCATAGTTCTGAATTATGTAACAAACCAGTAAAACAGTATAGTTCAGTCACATAAACAGAACTTGTCAGAAAATTAGGAACTCATTTCTTCTACACTTCTTCCTTCACAATTGTTATTCTTAGTCCTCCTGTTTTATTCTTAGTATATATATATGTGTTTGGCAGGACATAGTCTAATCCTGTATATAGGAGAAAATCATCGGATTGTGAATTAATAGTGATTTTATAAACTTTATTTTGGTTTTCCATTCCTACAATTTGGTGCTGCCTAGATATCTCTTTTCTAGACAGTACCAAATTATAGGAATGGGAAACCAAAATAAAGTTTATACATCTCTTTTAATTTTCAGTTTGAACTTCCCCAAGTCACATTATAGTACTCAACTTCTATCACTAAGTTTTACATGGCTTCCTGTTAAACCAGGGACAAACTAATTTTCTTTGAAACTGGCAGAATCTTAGCTCATGTTGTTGTTGTTGTTGTTATGTGCCATCGAGTCAGCCCCAACTCATAGTGACCCCTCCTTTGTTTCTGAGGTGGTATCACTACGGAACTGGATTGCACAACCTCTCTTCCAAGGAGTGGCTGTGGGTTTGAACCGCCAACCATCTGGTTAGCAGTCAAATGCCTTAGGCACTATGCTCATATTTTCCAAAAATTTCTGTGACATTTGAAGGTATTCTACAAAAATTCCGAGTTTGCTAGGTATTAGTTATACGAGAAATTGTGGTCTATTCTAATACAGCCTGACCCCAGGTAGAGGGTATTTTATAAATGACCAAATATAACATGTAGCATGCCCAAAGAGAAATAAGCCTCATTAAAACAGAATTCTGTAAGGGGAGCTCCTTTGTTCTGGGTGTCTATTGAGGACCCTTGAATGTTGAGTGTAACAGGGCAGCTTCTACCTACACTGGCCAATGTGTGTGTTTGTGTGTACTTGGAAGAATATATGTATGTGTATTTGCAAACTTATTCTTTATTTTATAATGAGCAAGTGGAATTTGCTGTTAGGTACTTTCTTAAATAGCAATTAGATTAATCTACTTATTATTTATATAATCCACAAAACTCCTTAATTCCCTCTTCTCCTCCTTCTCTGCCAGTTATCATTTTCCCTCAATGTGAAAAAAAGAATCAAGCAACTTTGTTGTTTTGAGTTTGCAAACCCAGTGTTTGTAATAGTTTTCTCTTTTTGAAAGTAATTTTTTATTAGAAGAAGTTGCCAGAAAATAAAAAGAGAAAGTGCCATCTGATTTAAGACAGTTCCTGGTCAAGTTAAACAAGACATAATTAGGATGATCTTGCCACATCTGGTTCTTAATTCCAAGACTCATCTGTGGGTTTATGAATCTCTAGAGGAGAGTAGAGACCAACTCATCTCTAATTGTACTTTGTTAATGTGATCACTTAAATGTTTCTTTTTCTAATATATTATTTTCAATAGCTATCATATCTTTTTATGATCTGAAATAAATTGTTCTTTTTTCTTTCTGCCTTTGAAATGAATGTTGAAATGTCAGGGAAAAAGAAAAAAAAAACCTCACTGCCATCGAGTCATATCCAATTCATGGTGACCCCTCCTTGGGTTTCCAAGGCAGTATCATTACGGAAGTAGATTGCCCAAACTTCCTTCTAAGGAGTGGCTGGTTTAGAAGACAGTCCAGGAGAGCTACTTCCAAAGGACCAGTCGTTGAAAACCCAAGGAGCACAGTTCTATTCTGACATACATGGGAGTACCATGAGTCAGAGTGCACTCCACAGCAGATTTTGTTTTTCTTTTTTTTCTTTCTCCCTCCATTCATTTGGATTCAGAATCATGCTCTAGAAAGTCACCTTTGAATAAATTAAGGGAACATTACTGAATTAATTATTTTGATTATCCTCTTATATTGGTCTTCTGCACCCTCTCTTTTCTCCATGTCCTCTTTTCCTCTTTCTCCACACTTTTTCCTCTGCCTGCTCCCCATTATTATATCCTTCTCCTCTGTGGTGCTTATGTTTGTGTGTCTGGCTGGGCCTGGCTGAGTGGCTGGGCAGCTGGTGGTAGTCATTCTCCATGATGAGACTGGCAATCAACTCCATGGTGCGACCTACCACAAGCAGCTGAGTAGCTAGCTGCCTTTGGGAGGTTGTCTGCTTCCTGTATATAAGGAGAAGCCTTGAGGATAGTCTTGAGCTTATGGCACGCTTGGACCCTGCATGCAGCCATGTTATTTTTCATCACCCTGCCATGCTGTGCTGAACTTGGGACTTACAATGCACTTAAATTAATGGCCTGCCATGTGGTTTGGTAACATCACGACTGTGCCTTTTTACTTGTGAACCTTAGGCTTGTCAGCTTCAGCAGCCGGCAGCTGTCTGAGTGATGAAAAGCCTCTAGCTTCAGTGGGCTGGGAGCTGGAGTCAGAGCTGAAGCCCGAGGCTGAGGGGCTTTCACCAGCCCCTAGAGCCAGGCACTTTGAACTCAGACTCAAAGCCTCCAGACTGTAAGAATAAACTTCTGTTTGTTAAGGCTATCCCATTTGTGGTATATTTCTGTTAGAGTGGCACTAGGTAACCAGAACATCTTTCATCTCTTTTTCTCACTTATTCCCTAACCTACTAGCAAACTCTTCTTTCATACTTTGTGAGGAATGAGGAGATCCCACAAGTAACATTTATTGATGTAAATTAACAAAATGAACTGTCACCTGGAGTACCTTGCATATAAACAGCAATAATGACTGTACCTTACACGTGAGTTGTCTTTATTGATTTTTTCCTAGCTCAGACAACATAAAGAATGATTCCTAAGGAAATATAATACACTTTCCTTATTTTTATAGGCAGTAGCCAATGACACAACTGCTAAGGTATTATCATCATCACTAGTTTTGTAATAAGATGGATTGACACAGTGGCTTCGGCCATGGGCTCAGGAATAGCAGGGATTATGCAGCTGGTGCAGAACTGCATAGTGTTTCGTTCTGCTGTGCATAGGGTCACTATGAGTTGGAGACAACTCAACAACACCTAACAACTACACACAACAACTTTTGTAACATTACTCATTGCAGAGTTTGGTAAAGGAAGCTAGGCTTCTCTAGAAAAGGTGCTAATCATTGGAACTTGCCGTGGTTCTGTACCCTGCTAAACATTAGAATCACTTAGGGAGCTTTTTAATATACCAATGACCAATGATTGAGCCCCAACCCAGATCAATTAAATCAGGCTATATGCTTGCCTCTAGCATTATATATTTAGACAATTCCCAGGTGATTCTAATGTTCACCAAGATTGTGAATCTCTAATATGGAGGGATCTCTAAATGGGGAAAGGTAAACCCCATCAATGTCATTATTTTGAATTAATAAAAAAATTATGCACTGTGTTACCATAATTGGGATTGCTTTTTTAGTGTCTGTATGAGTGTGTAAGGAGCTCTGGCAACACATTTGTTAAGGATTCAGCTAATAACCTTAAAGTCAGCCGTTCAAATCCATCAGCTGCTCCAAAGGAGAAACATGAGTCAGTCTACTTCCTTAAAGATTTACAACCCTGGAAACCCTAGGGAACAGTTCTGTCCTATAGAGTCTCTAAGAGTCAGAATTGACTTGATGGCAATGGGTTTGTTTTTAGTTTATTGTTGCTGTTGTTGTTAAGTGCCGTCGAGTCGTTTCCGACTCATAGCGACCCCATGCACAGCAGAACGAAACACTGCCCGATCC
>NW_006921782.1:5485233-5489901 GCF_000298275.1 Orycteropus afer afer | reverse complement strand
TGGCATCAGGATTGGAGGAAGAATCATTAACAATCTGAGACATGCTGATGATACAACTTTGCTTGCTGAAAGTGAGGATGACTTGAGGCACTTACTGACGAAGATTGAGGAACACAGTCTGCAGTATAGATTGCATCTCAATATAAAGAAGACAAAAATTCTCACAACTGGACCAATAAGCAGTATTATGATAAATGGAGAGAAGATTAAGGTTGTCAAAGAATTCATGTTGTTTGGTTCTACAATCAATGCCAATGGAAGCAGCAGTCAGGACATTAGATGACGTTTAGCACTGGGCAGGTTGGCTGCGAAGGAACTCTTTCAAGTGCTGAGGAGCAAGGATGTCTCCTTGAGGACTAAGGTGTGCCTAACAGGCCATGATATTTCCAATTGCTTTGTATGCATGTGAGAGCTGGACAATGAATAAGGAAGACCAAAGAAGAGTTGTTGTTTTTGAGTTGTGGTGCTGGAGCAGAATGCCGAAGGTACCATGGACTGCTAAAAGAGCTAACAGATCTGTCCTGGAGGAAGTGCGGCCGAAATGGTCTTTGGAAGCGAGAATGGCCAGACTGTCTCACCTACTTTGGTCATGTTGTCATAAGGGACCATTCCTTGGAGAAGGATGTCATGCTTGGTAGAGAGTCGATGAAAGAGGGGAAGGCCTTCAACGAGATGGATTGACATGGTGGCTGCAACAATGGGCTAAAGTATAGCAAGGATTATGGAGCTGGCGCGGGATCGGGCAGTATTTCGTTCTGCTGTGCATGGGGTTGCTATGAGTCTGAAGAGACCCGACAGCACCTAACAACAACAACATATATGTATGTGTGTATGTGTATCTACTTCTGTAGTGATACCGCCACGGAAACTCAAGGTGGGGTCGCTGTGAGTCAGGTCTGACTTGACCGCACATAACGACAACAACAAATACATATATAATGACCAAACTCACTGCCATTGAGCTGATCCCAACTCATAATGATCCCCTTTGGGTTTCTGAGGCAGTAAATCTTTTTGGAAGTAGATTGCCCGGTCTTCCTTCCATGGAGTGCATGCTGGGCTTGAACCTCCAACCTTCAGGTTAGCAGTCAAATGCCTTAGGCACTATGCTACCAGAGCTCCTTCTTACATTATGTAGTGGATTCATATTTCTTTGGCATTCCTACCTTCCTACAATTATGGAATAAGAAGTCCTTGTGTGGGAATGTAAACTGCACATGTTAATTTGTTAATCCAGTAGAGGTGATATGCTTAAACCAATTTATCCTAACTTTCTAGCTCCAGTTGTCTTGCTATCCATTTAACAAATATTTATTGAGTGTCTTTCCTGGGATATTGCAATTAGGAGCTAAAGAGCATATCCAATAACTAGCCTAGTGTTGTTACACACCTTGTGTTTTAGAAAGGAACGCCTGAGGCCAGGGTTACTAATATCAACACAAACAACTGAGTTCTTAGTGGAAATACTTCAAGTATCGTGCAAAATGAGATCCATCTTTGCAAATAGGAGCTGACAAGGGGATTTTTAGAAAATTTCAACTCCCTCCAAAAGGCAGATACCCACTTCACTTTAACAAATCTGCTAACAGTAGGATAATGAGCCATGTATGGTTGAACTTATGTAACATACCATTTCTACTTGTCCTCATTACTACACTGGTCCAACTAAGTGAGCTAACTAAACTAGTTTCAGAGGCTAGCTTCAATGGCTGAGCCTAGAGACTCAGAATTATAATCATGGTAGCAGTTAAGAGTATGGACTCTGGAACCAACAAGACTGGTTCTGAATTCTGCCTCCAGCACATCCTGGATATGTCATCTTAAGCAAATTACTTTTCCCTAACTACCTCAGTTTCCTCATGGGTAAAATTGGGTTATTAGCAGTACACACCTCATTAGGATATTGTGAAGATTAAATAAGGTAGTACTGCTAAAACATTTAGAACAGTATATGTAGAAAAGGGTTGTCTTTGTTTTTATCACTCATAGTTCAAAGTGGACTCCATATTTCTTGTGACCAATAATCACATTTTACTGTACTTCTTCACTCCTGACAGATGCTCAGAAGATGTTTGTGAACTTAACATTTCATTTCAGAGATTCATAAGACGCTGGTTGTGCCTCCTTTTCTGGCTATCAAGCATATGTTCAAAGCTTTCAAATTCTACCCCACCTAGGACCCTCCCATCCGGCTCTGCATAATATGCACCAAGGCGTAGCAGAAACTATGGGGGAACAAAGGAAAAGGCAAACACTGTGTATCTCATACACACAGATTCTGCCATTCTTCAATAATGAAGGCAGTAAATAATGCTAGTTTGAGAAGATGCTTGACAGAGTTCTCTAAACAGTCATATATTTGTTATATTGTGTCAAATTAAATATATGAAAATGTGCCCACAGCAATGTGTGACATAAAGAGAGTTGTGACCTTTTATAAAAAAGGATAATGAAGTGAGATTAGCATTGGTGGAAAGTGCTAGTTTTACTGCCCTAGAGGCTGAAATGCTTTATCTGGAAAGTAAAAATAGTATGGCAGCCACAGCGGCTGCAGAAACTTTCTCGACAAATTGCCTCCTCTGCAGAGACGAAGTGTAAGACATAAATGAATTTTCTGAAAATTGAAGATTCTGCTCAGATAAACACCCACATATTTCAGACTCATAGATATACTGGGTGTGGATTGGATTTAGAAGTATTTGACTTGACAATGTCATTTTATATTTTTTAAAAAATTACTTGCTTTTTTATTATCATCATTGACATTAAGTGGTATTTATTGGGTACTCATGTTGTCAGAGCAGCATATTAGGAAACATGGAGGTTACTCCTCTAGTGTTCTAGGAATGTATGAAGTAAAGGAAAATATAAATGCATGTTTTGTTCTATTTATCCTGATGGAGTAGAGGATGATGTGATTGTGTATATTTTATCATAGAGGAGTGTGGTTTGCTGTATCTATTTGTGGTAGTAAGAAACGCACATTTTATTTCTTATCAAGGGAGTCTCAATGGAGGAGTTTAAATTGGATATGCAATTTGATGAAAAATAATAAAAATGTAATAGGTTTGACATGTCATATGAGGCAGCCTCCAAGAAAAAATATGGATAGAGTAGATTGTGAAAGTTGAGGGAAAAAAATAAAAAAATAAATAGGCTTAAGACAGCAGAAGAGAAAAGGATAAGACAATACAGGAGAGAAGAGAAGAGGGATGAAAGGAGAGGGGAGGGAAGGAGAGGAGAAAGGTATTTTTTGACAGTTCCAAATACAGCAGTATAAACTGTAATCTCTAAGGGTAACCTACATGAAATATTGAGCAGTATGTGAAAATTACACTAAAGTGAAAATATACAAAATGTATATAGTAGTTGTAGATGAGAGGCCTAATATTGAATAAACCTACAGTAGCAAATTGGGAGTAGAATACAAATTTAAATGGTTTAATCTCAGCAAGCAGGGATAGTCAAGGTCATGTGGTGAAACTTCATTGTATCTGTGAAAAATTGGTTCTCACAACATGAGGTTGTGAGGAAGTGGGTAAAGTGGTAAATATATTTATCATGTTCCAATTAAGTATAATCAAACAAAAAAGGGGTGAGAAGAAGTGCTAGGACTGTTAGAAGGATCTAGCCATCTCTGTACTAGAAGCCAAAGTTAAATATAGGGGATATAAATGCAGGCGATAACATAAATGGGTGATGAGGAATACCTGAAGGACACTTGCACTCTAGAGTAGGGAATATCTTGAGACTATGAGAGGAAAATAAAAGAAAAATGCTTTCCTACCCAAGAAATACCCGAAAAATCAGGAGAATATGGAAAGGGGAATGTAAATCCTAGTGTGTAAATAGCATAGTGCCTAAGGCATGTGACTGCTAACCAGAAGGCTGGTGGTTCAAACCCACCAGCCACTCCTCAGAAGGAAGGTTGAGCAATCTACTTCTTTAGAGATACCTCCTTGGAAACCCAAGGAGGGGTCGTTATGAGTCGAATCCGACTCCACGGCAGTGAGTGAGAGTGTGTGTGTGATATTCCAGAAGGTGCAATCATGTACCCTGATACATACTTCCAGTCTTCCAGCTCTATTTTGTTCCAAATCACTTCCTCATATTGTACTCAAATCCTTTTTTCTTTTGCTTCCATATAACTCATTTGGTACTCTTAGACCTTCGAATATCAATCAATACTTAGATTTGGAAAAATTTCTCTGTTATTCAAATTTATAAGACAATACAGCCATTTACAACTATTCTTATAAGTCAATATAGAAAAAAAAATCAAGAAAAAAATTCTTGATATTTAAGAGCCATTATAAGATCATTAAATAATTCTTACTCTACATGAATAGCATCATGAGTTACTTCATTGGTTGGAAGCCAACTCACTGAAACACTTGAAGTACAACAATATTATCAGTAGCTGGCTAGAGCTGGCACTTCACTGAAGTAAGACTATGAAGAGAATATAGAAATTGCTGGGGCTGGGGTGGGGGAAGCCACGGTAGACAATTTTTCCAACACTGTGTCCAATTCATAATATGTTGTTGTTGTTATGTGCCGTCGAGTCATCCCTGACTTATAGCGACCCCTCCTTGGGTTTCCGAGGCAGTATCACTACAGAAGTAGGATTGCCCAACCTTCCTTCCAAGGAGTGGCTGGTGGGTTTGA
>NW_006921782.1:5449039-5483448 GCF_000298275.1 Orycteropus afer afer | reverse complement strand
CTGTTGCATTGTAAATTTGACATGAGACAAAGTATATGTGAACTGCTGTATGAAAAGTGAATTTACTCTGTAAATCTTCACCCAAATCAAAATAAAATTAAAAAAAAAAGAAAAAGACACACACACACAAAATAACCTCATTGCCACTGAGTCATATCCAATTCATAGCGACCCCTCCTTGGGTTTCTGAGGTGCTATCACTACGGAAGTAGATTGCCCAACCTTCCTTCCAAGGAGTGGCTGGTGGGTTTGAACCGCCAGCCTTCTGGTTAGCAGTCAGATTAGGCACTAGTAGCAGTCTGGTTAGGCACTATGCTACTGGAGCTCCCAAATGTAATTCAGGTGAAGATAAATAGAAATTTGGCTCCCACCACATGTCCCCCACTAGTCCTTCTGGAGACTCTTAAATCAGTGTTTGAGGCTTAGCTTAGAAACCACAATTACAACTGTATCCAATGGATAGGCATATTCTTCCTCTTACTGTTCTTGACTCTTTTCTTTCTCCCAGATGGCAGATTTGTCATCCTTCTCACAGTGCTTATGCCTCAGACAGCAGATTGCTTTGCCCAACATAAGCAAATTTAGGCTAGCCTAGGAGAGTCTGGGGTTATGATTGTAGCTCTTCAGAGACTTGCAGAAAAAACTGAGGCTTAGAATAAAGAAAAGACAAGACTAGTGTTGCCAGGCAAAGTAAAGGATGATCAATTTTTATTTAAAACCTATATCTGTTTGTCTATATATTACAAGTATGTCTCATGCAATATCTGTGACATACATATATTATTTAAAAATTCATTGTTTATCTGAAATTCAAATTTAACTAGGTATCTTGTGGGTGTTTATTTATTTATTTATTATTTTTTTCCACACTAAATCTGGCAACCCTAGGCACAGCAGTGAAAAGGAAGACAAAAAGTGTTACCAGCTCTCAGATGCTGAATGGGAATGATAAGGTTATAAAACAGACAAATAATGAATTAGTTTGATTTCATACTCTCTTCATCTAAAACCTGTGTCCTTGATGGAAAGAGGAGTTCAGCTTCTGTTTTATTTATTTATTTAATTTATAGGTTATGTTTAACTCAATGAGGAAGAATTTGAGATCCTGTGTCTTTCCTGTGGCAATAAAGGTAGATATTCCCAGGAAGACCATAGACACTTTTGAATGAAGATATTCTATATCCATGCTAAGGCTTCTGCTTATTTGCAAAGCAGCTACAAAAAGTGGAAAAATAATGTTTACATACAGCACATACCCTGCAATGGTGTATCATAAATCTATTTGATTGTTCTCAAGTCAGAAAATTTTATAATCAAAAACTGGCCCTGAATGTTCTCATGGAAAAAAATAAGCAAGATTTTTGCCTTTTAATCTACCTTCTCTTTGAGCAAGATTAAATAACTCCCAAAGTCTTGTTTATAAGTTAGTTAAGTGTTTTAATCTATTTTCTGATCACCCTTAGTGATTTCCAGTCAGATACAGTCCTTGGATGAAATCCATAATGTCAATCACTTTAACATATTTAAGCAGGAATTTATATTATTGTGGTTGCTGCAAGAACTGTGGTGAGGCCAAGAATACTGAACATATAGAAGGAAATAATTCCCTATCCCCTTGGAGGGGTCCTCTTGTGCTGTTTTTGTTCTAAATTAATTATTTGCTCAAAATTCAGAGATATACCCTATTCTCTGGAATGGTCATGGGACCACAAACTAGGAAAATGGAAGTATATTTAAGGAATAAACATGTTTATTCCCTTTCAGCGTCTCAGGCAATAGGTACTTGATGCATATATTTGTCAAACTTCAGCAAGCATAAGGAGCAAGGGATTCCAAGTATGGCTATTAGTTACAGACAGTCTTATGTAAATAATGCTTAACTTGGGTTGTAAGATTAGGTTCTACCCCTGGCTGGGTGATCCTAGGCAAGTTTGCATCTGTGAAATGGGTGAAAATGTTCTTCTGCTAACTCAATGATTAACAATTTTAAATGATGAGTATTTATGTAAATGTAAGTTGCTTCCTAAATGTAGTGCATTCATATCACCTCACTAATGAAAATGAAAGAAGTGAAAAGAGAACAAAATATATGACATCAGAATATACTAGATATGGAAAAGGTGCATGACTAGGTGACATGCCATGATTTTAGCCCAAGTCTATAGTTAAATTCGGAGTCCCTGGGTGGTGTAAGGGCTGATATCCTTGACTACTAACTGAAACATTGGAGATTGAAATCTACCCAGACATGCCTTGGAAGAAAGACCTGGTGATACACTTCTGAAAAATTCAGCTTTTCAAACTCTGTGGAGCACAGTGATACTCTTACACACATAGAGTCATCATGAGTAAGAATCAATTGAAAAGCAATCAGAAACTGAATAATTAAATTAATGATGAAGTTTAATGACATATTTTATCTTAAACAACTACTTTTGATTAATCAGCGTTTGTGAGATTATTGTGATTTATATTTTCTAACACCTCATATTCAGTGTTTAAACTAGAAATTTTAGCAAGTACTTAAAATTATTAGAAAAGTACAATTTCATCAGCATCATCATATATTAATGTCAGTATTTTTCTTCATTAGTTTTAATATATTCTGTGCATATATGTACATATAAATTTGTATTTATATTTAGAGTATGTTTATGTCACTCACTCTTTATGTATTATATGTGTGTGTATCAGTGATTATGTCTATATTTTTACATAGTTTGTATTTTGATTTTTATTTCATATTATCAGGAAAATTTTCTCATCTCATTTAATATTCTTCAAAATCAAAATTTCAAAGGCTGCATGATATTTTCAAGAACAGCTGTTGAATAATATATTCTTCCATTTATTGTTTAAATGTTTCATTCTTATAAGTTCTACTGCAGTTGAAAAGAGTTTATAATTTTTGACACATGAGAAAACTAAACATTTATTTTGAAATACTAGCATGTTTACATAGCACAGTGTACAAAATGGGAAGAGTATTTACCCAGATGTCCTTACTTGTGGGAGGTACATTGATAGGGTGTAACGTAACTTTGCTGATTTGTTAAGTGTTACATTCACAATCTCAGCTTTGAAAGAGTTGTTAATAAACCAGACTTCCTAGTGTTCTAAAAGAATATGAGGACTATGTGTTTAATTTCATGGAAGGAAATGTTGGAGGTAGTCTCATGGAATGGTTTTAATATTTGGTACTTCAAGGAGCTCTGGTAGCACTAAGGCACTTGACTGCTAACCAGAAGGCTGGAGGTTCAAACCCACCAGCCACTCCTTGGAAGGAAGATGGGCGATATACTTCTGTAGTGATACTGCCTCAGAAACCCAAGGAGGGGTCACTAAGAGTTGGGTCAGACTCGATGGCACATAACAACAACAACAACTCTAAGCCAGAAGAGCTCATCAAACAGAAAGCATAGAGTTTAAGTCACCTATATTCCATGAAGTGATCCAGGTACTCCCTGATAAGAGTCACTTGAAATGAAGGGAAAAAAAAGGAGACATTTCAGATTTGATGACTAATGAAAATTCAGTATCTATATATCTACATTTACATCTATCAAAAACCAAAATCACCCATTGCCTGTGACTCTATTCCCATTCATAGTGTCCCTATTGGACAAGGTAGAATTGCCCTGTAGATTCCCAAGGCTGTAATCTTCACATAAGCAGATAGCTGCGTCTTTCTCCCATGTTGTAGCTAATGGGTTCAAAACACAGGCTTTTCAGTTAGCAGCCAAGTGCTTAACCAGTGCACCACCAGGACTCTTTATCTAGATCTATATCTATACCTAGATCTATATCTAGTTATATTTACACCTAAGAAGCTCTGGTGGCACTGTGCCTAAGGCATCTGACTACTTCAAAGGCCGGTGATTCAAACCCACCAACCACTCTGTGAAAGGAAGATGGGGCAATCTACTTCCCTAAAGATTTACTGCCTCAGAAACCCAATGGGGGTTGCTATGAGTCTAAATCAACTCAATAGGTGTGTTGTGCCCCCCCTTATATATAACTCAAGATGCTACCTTAATTAAAAGAAGTATCATTTGATGAAATAGTTTAATTATTTCCTTTTTATATTCCAGATCCACCACTCATCATTTTGCTGTCCTGTGGTGGTTTGCATGTTGCTGTAAGTCTGGGGGCTATGCTACTGGTATTTCAAATACCAGCAGGGTCACCCATGGTAGACAGTTTTTAGTGGAGCTTCCAGACTAAGACAGACTTGGAAGAAGGAAGGGGCCATCCACTTCTCAAAGAATTGGTGAATGGAAACCTTATGAATAGGAGTGGCAAATGGAAACCTTATGAATAGCAGTGAAACACTGATATATTACTGGAAAACTTTATGAATAGACCAGAAACATTGTCCAATATACTGCCAGAAGATGAGCCCCTCAGGATGGAAGGCACTCAAAATACAACTAGGGAACAGCTGACTCCTCAGAGTAGAGCTGACCTTGATGTGGATGGAATAAAGCTTTTGGGACCTCCACTTTTGGTGTGACATGACTCAATGTGAGAAGAAACAGCTGCAAATATCCATTAATGATCAGAACATGAAATGTATGAACTATGAATCTAGGAAAATTAGAAATTGTAAAAAAATGAAATGGAACACAAAAAGACCAACATCCTAGGTATTAGTGAGATGAAGTGGACTGGTTTTGACCATTTGAATCAGACAACCATATGATCTATTATACCAGTGACAATTTGAAGAGGAATGACATGGCATTCATCATCACAAAGAATGCTTCAAGATCTATCCTGAAGTACAGTGCTGTCAGTGATAGGATAATATCCATATGCCTACAAGGAAGACTAGTTAATACTACTGTTATTCAAATTTACTCACCAGCCACCAAAGCCAAAGATGAGGAAATTGAAGATATTTACCAACTTCTGTAGTCTGAAACTGACCAAACATGCAATCAAGATATGTTGATTATTACTGATGATTGGAATGCAAAAGTTGAAAGTAAAGAATAATCACCAGTAGTTGGAAAATATGCTGGAGATCACAGGATAGAACTTTGCAAGATGAATGACTTATTTATTGGAAATACTTTTTCTCAACAACACAAATGGTGGCTGGCTATACATGTGGACTTCACTGATGGAGTACACAGGAATAAGATAAACTACATCTATGGAAAGAGGTGATGGAGAAGCTCAATATCTTCAGCCAAAACAAGGCCAGGAGCTGAGTGTGGAACAGACCATCAACTGTTCATATGCAAGTTCAAGTTGAAGCTGAAGACAATTAAAACAAATCCACAAGAGCCAAAATATGACCTTGATTATATTCCTCTTGAATCTAGAGACAATCTAAAGAATAGATTTGATGGATTGAATACCAATGACTGAAAACCAGAGGAATTGTTGGATGACATCAAGAACATTATTCTTGAAAAAAGCAAGAGGTTATTAAAAAGATAAGAAAGGAAGAAAACCCCTAAATGGATGTTGGAAGACACTTTGAAACTTGCTCTTGAGTGGAGAGGAAAGCAAAAGGTCATTAAAAAGACAGGAAAGGAAGTAAAGACCAAAATGGATGTCAGAAGAGACTCTAAAACTTGCTCTAGAATGGAGAGTAGCTAAAGCAAATGGAAGAACTGATAAGATAAAAGAGCTGAACAGAAGATTTCAAAAGACAGCTTAAGAAGATGAACTCAGTCATTATAATGAAATGTGCAAAGACCTGGAGTTAGAAAACCAAAAGAGAAGAACATGCTCAGCATTTCTCAAGCTAAAATAACTGAAGAAAAGATTCAAGCCTGGAGTTGCAATATTAAAAGGTTCTGTGGGCAAAATTTTGAATGATTTGGGAAACATCAAAAGAAGACAGAAGGAATACACAGAGAAACCATACCAAAAATAATTGGTGAATATTCCTCCATTTTGGTAGGTGGCATATGATCATGAACCAATGGCATTGAAGGAAGAAGTTGAAACTACACTAAAGGAATTGGGGAAAAAAAAAAAAAAAAAAAGGTCCAGGAATTGATGGAATACACCTACTGAGATGTTTCAACAAAAGAATGCTGTGCGGGAAGCAGTTACTTGTCTGTGCCAAGAAATTTGGAAGACAGCTACCTGCCCACCTGAGTGGAAGAGATCCATATTTGTACCCATTCCAAAGAAAAGTGACACCATAGAATGTGGAAATTATTGAACAATATCATTAATAGCACACACAAGTAAAATCTTGCTGAAGGTAATTAAAAAATGGTTGCAGCACTATATTGACAGAGAACTGCCAGAAATGCAAGCTGGATTCAGAAGAGGACATGGAACGAGATACATCATTGCTGATATCAGAAGGATCTTGGCTGAAAGCAAAGAATACCAGAAAGATGTTTATTTGTGTTTTATTCACTGTGTAAAAACATTTGACTCTTTGTACCATAACAAATTATGGATAACATTAAGAAGGCTGGGAATTCCAGAACACTTAACTGTGCTCATGAGGAATATGTCCATAGATCAGGACACTCATTCAAACAGAACAAAAGGATACTGCATCATATAAAATCAAGAAGGGAGTGTATCAGGGTTGTGTCCTTTCACTGTACTTATTCAATCTGCATGCTGAGAAAATAATCCGAGAAGTGGATTATATAAAGAAGAGCATGGCATCAAGATTGCAAGAAGACTCATTAACAACGTGCGATGCGCAGATGACACAACTTTGCTTGCCGACAGTGAAGATGATTTGAAGCACTTACTGATGAAGATTAAAAACTATAATCTGCAGTATGGATTACACCACAACATAAAGACAACAAAAATCCTCATGACCAGACCAATAACCAGAATCATGAGAAGTGGAGAAAAGACTGAAGTTTTCAAAGACTTCATGTTGCTTGGATACACAATCAACAGCTATGGAAGCAGGAGTCAAGAAATCAGACATCTTATTGTGCTGGGCTAATCTGCTGCAAAAGACCTCTTTAAAGTACTGAAGAGCAAAGATGTCTCTTTGAACATTAAGGTGTGCCTAAACCAAGCCATGGACATGCATGTGAAAGCTGGACAATGAATAAGGACTGAAGAAGAGTTGATGTTTTTGAGTTGTGGTATTGACAAAGAATATTGAAAGTACCATGGACTGCCAGAAGAACTAACAAGTCTATCCTGGGAGAAGTGCAGCCAGAATGCTCCTTGGAAGCAAGAATGATCAGACTTCATCTCACATATTTTGGTCATGTTGTCAGAAGGAATCATTCCATGGAGAAGGATATCATCCTTGGTAAAGTGGAGGGTAAATGAAAAAGGGGAAGGCCCTCAGTGAGATGGATAGGCACAATGGCTGCAATGATGGGCTCAGGTATAGTAAGGATTGAAAGGGTGGCATAGGACCAGACAGTGTTTCATTGTGTTGTAGATAGGGTCACTATGAGTCAGAGCTGACTCAACTGCACCTAACAACAACATAATACAGATGGATACAATAAGGATATGTGATACTCTATTGAATAATAGCAAAGAATTTTACCATTTAAAAGGCATATGCTCTTTGAGCTAAACAAGGAGCTGTCAAGGTCCTCATATGGTGCAGGAGCAAAATATATACTCACACATATGTATCTAAACTCCAAATCTTAAATGATATATTTATTTTTAAACCACCTGCAATATGAACCAAAAGACAAATTTTAAACTAATACCTGTGCTCTCTTGTAACTGACATTTCAACTATTTCATCTGACAACTTTCTCTAAATTTTTGGTCATAGAAATAAACCAATTTAGAATCTGATCCCTGAGGCACAAAGTAAAAAGAATGAGTAATTCAAGGTGTAAAGAAAGCTGGATTTAAATTCAAGTTGGTTTTAACTTAGCACACACACACACACACACACAAACATTCACACACAGGAAAATATGCATACACATTCCCCCCGATATATAGTATCCATATATTTATTCTTATTATGAAAAAGAGTCTTGTTCCATGATTTCTTTATTTTAAAAATCTATAAAGTCACTGTTGTTTTTCATACCTACAGTGAAGCACAGAAGTGGACTTATCAGAGAAATAAAACTAGAAAGCAAGGAAGAGGGTGAGATTCATGCATCCAACAATTACCAGTATTGAGGTTCCACTGTGCCAAAACAATAGGATAGACATTGCGTAAGATAGCCTAAAGGCAGTCCTCTTTAGGGAGATGACATTTAAACAGAGACCTAAGTATGACAAGAATTAGGATACTTCTCTGATCATTCTTTGTTTGAGTCTTGTTTTCATTTTCCTCATAGCAGTTACCACTCATTGTAAATATAATTATTTGTCTCTAGCCTTTTTTCTTTTTCCTCTCCTCCACACAAACATGTAAGCACTAAGATGAGAGGGAGCATCAATTATGGTGGGGATGGTAAATGTGTAGGTGAGTGAGTGACTGGAGATGAGGTAGAAGAGATGAAGACTATGCAGTTCCTTCCAAGCCATGAAGCGAGGTTGTTCAACAAGAGTTGGAGGGGAAATCTGTTGCACGCTGGAAGGCCAGCAGAGTGGTGACTGAATCCAATTTATATTTTTAGAAGATGATTCTGTTTGCTCTGTGTAAACTGTCTTGGGCATGAAGGAAAGTAGAGGCAAGGAGACCAAGTAAGGGGCTACGTCATTGGTCCAGGTGAGATCATAGTTTTCTGGAATACGTAGGCAGCATTGGGGATTGAAATATGAGGACAGATTTAATATAATGCTTGGAGATAAAGGAAATTATTAATGATTCAAATGTGGTAGATGAGAAAAAGTAATAATAATAAAAAACAATAACTAAGATTTCTAGTTTAAATAACTCAGATGATGATGCCTACTTCAGAAGTATGTAAGATTTGAAGCGGAATTGGGGGGAGTTGAGAAATGGAATCAAGAGTATCAGTTTTCAGTGATTCAGCTCCAACTTCAAGGAGCTTAAAAATTAGAAGGACAAAGGAACATTAAAAAACTAAAGAGAAATTAGAAGAGAATCTAAATGAAACTGGTGTTCTGTGGCTCTGAGGATACATTATAGAGGAGATCTCTAGAGGTGAGTGAAATAAGAACATGTCTTTTGTGAACTACCGACCACTTTTACAGATACAATGTTCAAAGCAAAAAAGTTCTTCCACTTTATGTGTTGATGCAGAGTTGAGAAGAAGGAAGCAGCGTAAGAAGTTGTCTAACCTTAGGGAACCTCAAGTCAGAAAATGCCTGTCCTTGTCTAAATGGAAAACCTGCCATTGTCCCTCCCCTGGTATTCCTTCTGCTTCTTCAGCTATATCAACCGTTTCTGAGTTTCCTGACATGTTATACGAGCTCTGGTGGTGTAGTGCCTAAGGCATTTGTCTGCTAACCAGAAGGTTGGCAGTTCAAACCCACCAGCCACTCCTGGCATCATTGAGGTCAGACTGCTCTTTATGTATAGAGTGGAGGAACCCGGAGTAGGAATAAAATTGATGACCTTTACCTCTCTGCAACCAACCAGCAAGCCATCTCATGTTTGCAGATATGCACAGCTAGTGTGTGAGGATTTCTCCACGAGTATTGAGAACTGGTGTTCAGTGGCCACTGACTCCTGACCTTATTCTGTTTCTTTGAACGAGAAGAGAAAAGTTAATCAAATGACAAGGTAACAAACTTTGACTGGACAAAGCTCATACTCTTTTATGTGGGGAATAATTAACCTATGAAAATCACTGATGCTGGGCAATATTCAGGAGGTAATTTAGGAAGACTCTAAAAGAGGATTGAACATTTATATGAATATAATTAACAAATGCAGTTTTAGCATCTAGAGTAACAGCCTGTACATTCATAAGTCTTGATTTAGGCAATAATCAGCTTAACTCTCAGAAAAGAAGCAATCAACATTGTCCCCACCCACTGTAGAAAATAAGAATTTTATAAATTAAGCCTTATATACTAAGAAGCATTTATTAAGAATGACAGGGCATGGATGTACTGGTTATAAAAATAATCTTAACCAGTGAAAGAATATTATCATTTATTCACGAATTTCTTTCTCAGAATTTTGAAGTGGCAGAGCCTTGGCAGTTGCATGGTTAATCACTTAGCTGCCTATGAAAAGGTTGGTGATTCAAACCTACCCTGATGATCTGCCCCCATAAAGATTACATGCTGGGAAACCCTATGGAGTGGTTCTATGCTGTCACATGGGTTACTATCAATTCAACAGCACCTAACAACATCTCATAAAGCCCTGGTAACCTAATGAGGAAAAGACTAGCTGAGTTTTAAAGTTTTAAAATTCTCAGTAAATAAAGATTATTATAGTGAGTCATGGTTATAATTCTTAGAACTGACTAGAATGCACAGACTCCCACATAAGACAACATTTTTCTTTTTTTTTTCTGGAAGAGCAGTTTTTGTAGGTATCATTGATAGAAATTCAAACAGTTACAAGGGGGATCATAAATAGCACAGACATTGGTTTGAAAAACAAAGATTTGAGAGCTACAAAATTTATTAAACATGAATTTCTTGGACAACATTTTTCTTTGTGGGGACATGGAGTATAGTTGTACTCATTCTGCCTGGCCATATTTAAGCTGAGCCATTAAAGATGCCGTTGCCTCATCCAGCTGTTTTAGGACAATTAGCCATGTGACAGCCAGACGGGAGAGTAAGAAGGCAACAGCTATTTTAGCACAGACATATGTCTCTTCTTCATTGGAAAAAAAAAAAAAAAAAAAGGCCAAGTGAATAATACTGGTAAAATTTATTACATTTCCTCCCTCAGAGTGGTTCATCAATTTGGCTGAAATCTGAATCATCTTCCATCTAAGACAAGAGTATGACGAGCCTTGACTGTTTTAATATTGTTTAAAGATTGATTAATTGACTATACCAGGTAATTTGAATTTAAATGTAGCAAAAGTAATGATTCTTAATTGTAAAAGTTCTTTATGAATTGCAAACTCTAGTACGCTTTAAAATTAAGGCTGAGGGTAAAAGAATTTTGAAACTGCTAACAACAATATTATTTTGCAGCATTTATCTATCAGGCTAAAAGGAAAGTTTTCCATCACATGTTATTGATTTTTCTTTAAAATATCACACAATAGGAATTATACGGGAGCTTTGTATAGTTTCTGCTCAGTTTTTCTGTAAACCTAAAATTGTTCTAAAAATTGAAGTCTGTCAATTTAAAAAGATCACACAAGCAATGTGTATTTTTACATTAGTTAGTTGTTGGGTAAAATTGACACACACTCTAGAAGACAAGAATGTAGTGTGTTCCTTTCTTGTGCCAGCACCACAATTAGCATATCTCCAGAATAGTCCTCTATTGTGCTTCCTCATCCTATGATAGTTAGGATTTTTTTCTGGATCCCCAAATCAGGAACCTTTTATAAGTTGCTGCTCTATCACCATGAATACTTTTTAATAGATGTAAAGAGGCAGCAGTCCATCTCACTAGACATCGACAAGGCAGTAAATAAATTTTCTACTCTGGGTCTCTGCCAAAAGCAGTCATTATTCTGCTGTCCCTGCTCTCCTGGCAAAGGACAGTCACACAGAGCATTAGTCTCCATCTCTGGATTAGTCCAGAGAGGGCGAAGAATGTGGATTAAGGAGAGAAAGGAGTAACCTTGAGCCTGAAAGTCATCCCTGAAGGTTATAGAAGGTGGTTAGAAAAAGTTAGACAAGACTCTAATTTCAGTATCTTCTTGAAAGACTAGCAGTTCAGTATCCTCAAAACACTACTGTAGAAGCTAGCTTGATTTCAGAATTTTTCAGCCTATTTAACACTACGTATTTGATGATTTATCCCTCCTACATATTACAATTCACTCTGCTTTTTTAAATTCTAGTAATATTTCCATTTTTTAGTTATGAACTATTTCTCTGGGCTTCTATGAAGGGATTATTTACCTTCCAGTTAGTCCTCTAATGCATTTCTTAATCTATTTCCCCCTGTATCTGTCCCTCAGTGTCTAAATAATTCAGTCTTGCTTTCTGAGACTGGGACCAGTAGAGTTTTAAAGCATTTGATCTCAGTGAGTGAAGCAAATGGCATTTTTCTCCTCCACTTAAATCAACATCAGTGATCCTGCATGCAGTGAATGATATGGCTGTAACTCTCTGAATGCATAGAGCCGTTGGTGTCGCTGATGGCCTCATTAGGCATGGAGAAGTCAAAATCTCTGCCCTGGATGCCACCTTGTATGCCATGGGTGAAGGGCTTTTTAGCCTCAACCGGAACCAAGCTTTATGGAAGATGGATATGGATCATCAAGTGAGATTTTTTACAGTACTGTAAAGTATGAATCTAATTGCAGCCAGGGCTGAAGAACTGTAGCACAGAGGCAGTTTCAGGCAAGCAACAACCTGAGTATGTTCATGTGAAATGCTAGCCAGGAGGCCATTAGGATTGGGGAGCCTCAAGGCATCACAGTGGTACAGAAACACTCAGGTGATGCCCAAGGGCATTTAATTATGTTATTCTAATTTATATTATTAATGGCAATATTAAAGCACAAGCAGGCAGTTTGGTGGAAAATTCAGAAGAATCAAAGATGATATAAATATTCATTTTCTCCCATCTCACCATTTTGCAAAAACATTTACAGCCAACCATTCACACATAGGGCCATACCCCAGTGTTCATTAAACAGATAGTTTAACATACCCTCAGGAGCAGTGCTCAGTGGATATTTTCCTTTTGGTATCATTCCTCTTTTCCCTACAGAATAGCTATCAGTCAAGTTAAGAATATTGCTTCGGATGTTTGGTGTCTCATGAAGTCAAGCCCATCCAGGTAAGCTGAGTGAAGGAGCCAGGGACAGAGGTACATCTGTTTATGGTATATCTTCTTCAATGCTCAGGGAGAATCTCTGTACATACTAGAATGAATGAATGATAATTTGAATAAATGCACAAATGAACTGTAAAATTCTTTGCTGGAGGAAAATTTTAAACCAATTTGCATACATTTCAGTTAGATAAATATTAAGCAAAGCAATATCCAGAAAAGTAGAGAGCAGACTTCCTGTTCTCCTTTCCCAACCAGAATGACTTAGTTGGACCAGTGATCATTTAACTGAAGGCCCAGAAAAACATCAAACAAAATAATTTGATTACTGAGATGTGATTGGTCAATAATCTCTCTCTTTTTTTTTTAAGGAATAGGAAGTTTAAACTTAAAACCAATGTTCTATACCTTTCATTACATAAGGACTTTTTCTTTTTTTTCTAAAACTTTGGAGCTGGGATTGAAAAAGAGAGAAATGGAAATATGTCTGCATAAGAAAGGAAGTCATCATACTAGCTCACTTCCATAACGAGAATGCTTCATAATGAGGGAGGCTGTTTCTTTGAGAAATGAAAGGTCTTCATAGATTTTCTAAAAAAAAAAAAAAAAAGATATTGATAAATTTTACATGCCCAGATCTATTCATTCCACAGACATTTATTAAGGACCTTTTCTTTGTTGTTGTTGTTGTTATGTGCCGTCGAGTCTAGGACAAGCAAAATTTTTTTTTTTCCATTAGTTGTTGTTTTTATTTGGTTTTGTTTATCATTACAGGCATTATAGTTATGTAAGAGGCAAACAAAATATGAGTGCACAGTGAGGAAGTAGGTATGGAAGAATCACAAGTAACTATAAATATAATTTCCATGTGTTCTATAACAGAGTTATGAAAATAAGCAAGGAGGTTACTAGGCTTTTTGAATGGATGGAGTAGGGGCTGTGGGGAGTAGCAGGAAAAAGCTTTGTAGAGAAACTGACACTACACAGGATATGAAAACAGAATATTCCACATGGGAAGTATTGGAAGTAGAGAATTCTAAATGCATCAAAGCATGGCCTTTTCATTCTCAGTAACAATGAAAAACTTAGTATGGAAGGGCCGTAGGGTTTCCTTTGGCTCATGAGTGGGTGCTATGGAAGTTATAAGGTTTCTACTACTTTTGATGAAATCATGAAAGGAATAGCAATAGAACTAGATAATATTTAACTATTTTTTCCCCTACATTTTATGTTAGGTCTTTGATACTGACATCAGTTAGCAGCATCACCGATTACCCTGGTAGGTGCAACATAAGCTTTGTTTTTGTTACGTTCACATAGGGACCTTTCAGTTGACTGTAGGCCTTTGTTTTTGCTCAACTTTAACTTCTCATAACACTTTCCAATGTACTAATGTCTTGACCTGAGTAACTCCTGTCTTTTTTATTATGTATTGTATAATATTTGCTGAGCACTGGTTTTATGCTGTTGATAAAGGTTCATGCAGGGACTTGGATGCTGCCATACCCCTAACTTTGGTCTTTAACTTAATGGAAATTAGAACCAATTCCACCAGAAAAGAAAAGTGAGAGCATAGCATCCTGTTTGCTTCTGTCTTCTCTCTTCCCATTGTTTCTTAGAAGACTTGTAGATATATGTACCAGGTATTTTCCATCCACAACTGAAAACCTATCTGATGACAACCCCAAATACAGCTTTATTTTGGGACTGAATACTTGATGTTTTCTAAGAGTCTAAAAAATAATAAATAAAGTATATTTTCTAGAAACAACTTATCATATAGGATATATAATTCTTAATATTAAGAATATTACATTCATTATATATCATTATAGCAATTTAGTTTATCCTCAGTTTATGCCTATAAAGAAATTTTTGAAGTCAAATGAAGAAACTGAAATAAAGGATATCAGAGAATTAAAAAGGGGTAAACAAGAAAGAGTAAAGTTGAAAAGGAAAATGGGGGAAGAAATATGAATAAATTAAAGACACAATATATTACTATTGCCTAAAAGAAAATGAAGGAAATTATATATATATATATATATATAAAGTTAACAAGTTAGAGACCATTTTGTTATAGAAATACTAAGAGAAGTGAAGGTAAAGCTGAATGTGAAAAAGAATGGGTAGGTGAAGAGGGGAAGAGGACAACAACAAAATAATAACTTAAGGCTAACTATGAATAAGAGCTAGTCTAAATTTTTTACATATATTTAATCATTTAATACTCAAACCTATTAGTCATATGGATAGTTAAATAGACAGATAGCTGATATTGAGTTAACTCTGTCTCATGGCAACCTTATGTACAACAGAACAAAATGTTGCTTGGTCCTGTGTTAACTACAAGATCACCAGCATGTTCAAGTCTATTGCTGTGGCTCTTATGCCAGTCTATCTCACAGAAGGTCTCCTTTGCCCTCACTGGCCTTCTGTTTTAACAAGCATGATGTCCTTCTCCAGTGATTGATTCCTCCTGTTGGCATGTCTAAAGCAAGTGAGTTGGACAACATTCTGTTGTGATCCAGAAGGTTTTCATTGGCTAATATTTGAAAGCAGATCACTATGCCTTTCTTCATAGTCTGTCTTAATCTAAAAGGTCCACTGGGATTTTTCCACCATGGATGAGCTTGCTGATATTTTAAATATCAGTGGCATAGCTTACAGCATCATTGATACATATATACCACAAGTCACCACGGTACAACCGACAGACAGGTTGTGGAATAAACCTAATAACCAACTTGCCCAAGATCACAAGTTGGCAACAGAATTAGAAATCAAATCCAGTTGGTTTCAGAACCTGTAGTCTAAAGTACTGTATTACATGGTTTCTCATAATATAAGCAAGAAAGGGAATCAGAGTCATCAACAGAACAAGGAAACAATGAGGACTTTATGGTGCCTGATGTTTGGTGTGAATGAAAAACGGAAACAAAAAAATTCCATCCTGAAATGTGTGCCATCAGTCCTCGGCAGCTTTGCGTTAGAGAGTGGAGGCTGGGCCTGTTAGCAGCAGGGAGGGAAAGGGATAAATAATTGATTATGCACAGCGGGCACTGTGTGTGCTGATCTATAGGGAGGAGAAGGGTCCAAGAGGCAGAGCCAGATGGTGAGCAGTAATGTGCCTGTATTAATGGATGTCTTCATTAGATGACATATTCACAGGAGTCCAGGGCAAGTGCCATTCAGCCACTGCCAGGGACAAACAAGGTCTAGAGATGAAAGTGACTTACCTAGATCACAATGGTAGCAGCAGGTCAGGTACAAAGGAAGGGATTTTGGAGATTTCTTCCTTCATAGTAAAAGGAATAACTTCTATTCCAAAGGCAGTCAGTACTCTCTTTATGAGTCACCCCCAAATTTGCGAGATAACAAAGTTCTTGTATTCACCCTCATTACCATTCTACATCCCTGATACAAATCTCTCTCCTCTCTATTTTCCTGTTCTCTAGTAGATGCCTGCTTTCCATTTTCTCTCCCAATTAGATCCTCCCTCTCTATCCTCTCATTGTTTTCCATTAAATGCCCTTATCAGGCCTCATCCTGGACATCTGCTCCCTGGCCTTAGCTTCCTGCGTTTTCTTTGCTGTATTATTGCACTCAGTCACAATTACTAGTAAACTGGTTTTGTATGGACAGTTAATGGTCAACTCAGAACTGTTAAGCAAAAATGTTGAGGCTAAAAATTTTATATTTATGGAAATTAATATTGGTTGTATTAAGCTTAAATACCCTTGAAATGTTGGCTGATCAGATCGTGAATATTCAAGGACTTCCTACTTTTATATATGCAAAGACACATAAATACATATTACCCCTCTGAAGATTAAATACATTGTGTCATAATTGGAATTCTATGTAGGCCAAACCAGAGAAAAAAAATAGCAGAATAATATTTGAATTATACAGCTATATCACTGCTCTAGATTGTCAAACTGCCCTCTGCCACCTCAGGATAGAAAATGTCAACATGTGGAACACAGTGTTAAATGAGTAGAATTTGATAGTAGTGCATGATTCATTAAGCACCTGAAAGCTCCAGAATGTAGTGGTGGTGCTTGGTGTCATGGAATTTAGAAAATTATTGCAAGGAGCTTAAGCTACAATGACAATGAAGTTCATCATAAAAACTAAATTAAAAAAAAAAAAAAAACCTTTGGATCTGCAACCTAATTCTAACTTTCAACTCTAAGGAGGGTTATTTTCCATCATGGGACTGGGATAAAAATAAGTCAGTCCTTGGCTACACCTCAGTTAGTTTTCAGTACTCTTTCTAGCTCAGCCTGGTGGAACACATTTAATCACTCAGTTACTGTTACTTACACTGTCTGTTACAAGTTATTGGTATTTTGAATACACCCAGGAGACACCTTGATTTACTTCCAAAGACAGCAATCATTGAAAACCCTATGAAACACAGTTCTACTCTGAAACACATCGGGTCACTATGAGTCAGAATCTACTCAATAGCAACTGGTTACTGGTTTCCAGCTCACACAGAGTTCCTTATGAGCAGATTGCCAACAAATTTGGAGCCATCCATTCCGAGGCAGTGCAGGGGTGAGCTGGATCAGCACATAACTTCTTCATAATAAGCTTTTTTCTGCATTGGTTTTGCTACATGATGGAGACAATAGTTTCCTGGGCAGTCACAATGGCAGTGCTGAGCATACACTCAGGTTAGAGGTAGGAGACATTCAGGATGAGAAGCTGGCCTAATTTTATCCATTCAAAGTTATAATTGGATATGAGATTTTGCTTGATTTCTCCTAATTACTCAGAAGGTAGTTTGGTAAAATCCTTTGTCTTGCTGATAATAGGATGTGTGTAATTCCCTAGCAGGTTTGACCTAAATAGAAGCAACTAGGAAGAGATTTGTATCTCTTTTATACCTTGTTCAGCCCAAGTTTCCACTGAATCTCAAAGTACTATTTCAATATTATTTGCAGAGTGGTTTATAAATTAGATCTAGGTAATTTTGCAGCCATCAACAATTTTCTAAATTAGGGATGACTTTCGACAATAATCACAGTTTTTGTTTCTGAATAATTATTCTTTGACATGTCATCCATAAACTGTATTGTTTCCCCTCAGTTTTAGCTGTTGTTCCATCTAAATTATTTACAACCTGTGGCTGTTTCTGCCAAACTCTCTAATTCCTCTCTTCTCCTTGGAGTTACTAATTTCTCTTTTTGGATTAAGATATGTTCTTATTCAAAAACCAATTCCAGCCTCACAAAAGTATAGTAAGGAACTTTTGATGAGACCTCAGCTGGCAAATACTGAGATTCAATCTTTCTATAGATATAATGCGCCTAGTCTTAGACTTCTTGTCCAGATCCTGTCCTCTGTTTCCTTCGTCTGTCCAAAGATGACTGGGTACACATGAAAGGAAGACAACAGTGTGGTCAAGAGTGCTGGTTTTAGAGTCAAAAATACCCAGGTGAAAATTTCACCTCTGCTACTTTCTAGTGCTATGAATTGATGAATCGGGGCCGACTCGACGGCCCATAACAGTAACACTGTAAACCTCAGTTTCCTCATCTGTAAAGTAGGGCTAATACAACCTTTCCTCTATACTCCTTGTGAAGATTAGAGGAAATGATTAATGTAAAACACTTAATCCATCTGGAACACAGAGAAAACTTGATAAATACTAGTTGTTATGAGTATTACCACTTGTTCCACAGGGTTTTTTTCCCTGCTTCATGAACACTGGTACTCTGACATTTACTCAGCAAATGTTTCTTGAATACTCACTACATGACAAGTCCATGACAAGATCTGGCCTCAACCCCTTCTTAGATAGATGTTGTTAGTTCCCTTTTGATAAAATTTTGTGTAAAAGTAGCTTTTTTGTCTCATTCCTGAAAGGTTTTAGAAAAGTCTCCAACAAAAGCTTAAAACATGGATTCTGAGATGCTCTTCCCCAAGGTCATTGTCTTGGCATTTTATAAGAGAACAAGTTACTTAGAACAGAAACTGGTTCTCCTGTTTATAAAAATGGCAATAATCATTGAATGCTAATGTACCCTAACTCACTGCAATGAACATAAATCTATAATTATTTTAAGTGAATAAGAAATGATTTCTGTAAACATGCTAATTGGCTAAAATTTTGAGGTCAAAGCCAATTCACTAAGAAATTGCTGAAGTATAAAATCATCAGGCAAATATTTTAATGGCATATAAGAAAATCATCTCTGGTAAATATTTTATGAATATGTGATAGTTTGTGACAACATTATATACAAATATTTACCTGTCAGAATACCTGACAGGTATTTATTAACATGCCTGAATAGCTGTAAGTTAGAATTGCAAAAACAAGAAGCGATAGCTTCTTAAAACATCAACATGTAAAATATTCAAAGAAGTTATCATTGGAATTAGGACAATAATGTAACCCACCTAATAAACCATTGGGAAGCTGTTGGAGGTGTGCTTAAATTAAGAAATAGCAAATGGGAAAAGGCAGCTATAATGATAAGTCCAGAAGGTAGATAATAAGAAGCATGATACTAATTATTAATATCTGGTGAATAAATACTTTATATAGTAGACTTTATTATAATGAAAGGGGAAACAAGGCCAAGTATATATTTATTCTGGATGTGATAAAAATATGAATAACAGAAAAAAACAATTTTATCACACAGGCTAAACATGCTGCATATTTTCTTTGGAAAGGAATTCTTGCAGAAATAGATACAGGAAATATTATGTCTCTCATTTCATAATTACATAGGCTATGTCATAAGGTTTCTATTTTTTTTAATTAATTCACTTTAATTTAAATGTGAACATGGGATTAAAAACTGATTGAGATGAAATGGATATAGTTTGAAAGAAGGAGGGCCTGGCAGAATGACAAGGGGTTAGTTGGCAGTATTGTTATAATGATTTATCTGTCAATGATTTATGTGGTACAGGACAAGCAATGCAAGACAGCACAGTCCCTGATTTAGAGGTTTTCAATCTAGGTTTGGGAAAAACAACAGCAACATAAAATTTATCAGCCAAGAAGATGTCAGCTTGGAAATGCAAGTTCATTGTCATTTATTCCTGTAGGTTTAGCAGGGTAGAAGTGAAAAACTGATGAAGAAAAGATACCCTTGGGGAATAGGTCAAAGAGCATGGGGGGGCGGGGTGAGAGAAAGTGCAGGAACAAATTAGAATGGCTAAAACAAGCTCCATTGCTCTCACCAAAGCAATGCCTCTCTACCTCTTGTTGACTCTTTTCTTGGCTCTGGAGAAAAGGTGTCGGAAAATTTACATTCAGTTAACAAAGTCGCTGATACCGGGAAAACTATCACAGGAAGTTTACTGTTCATAGTGAATATCATTGTTTGTTACCGTCCGATTGGCTACCAACTCATGGGAACTCCATGCACAGTACTATCAGACTGTTGTGATCCATAGGATTTTCATTGGCTGACATTTTGGAAGTAGATCACTAGGCCTTTCTTCCTAGTCTGTCCTACTCTGGAAGTTCCAATAAAACCTGTTCAGCATCACAACAACACACAGACTGAATACCAAAAACAAAACAAAAACAAAAACAAAACAAACACACAGCCATAGAGTCTATTCAACTCCTCCTTGGGTTTCTGAGGTGGTATCTCTACGGAAGTAGATTCCCAATCTTCCTTCCGAGGAGTGGCTGGTGGATTTGAACCACCAATCTTCTGATTAGCAGTCAAGTGCCTTAGGCACTATGCCACCAGAGCTCCTACAGGGTGAATAGTGAACAGGAATCAAACTTCAGGTCTCTGTCATAGAAAGCATGCACTCTTTCGCTGAACCAACATTGCACCTTATGGTGAATAATACGTACACATCAATAAATTTTAATAGAAAGACAACCTTTCAGAGGTGCCACTCTCCTGTTAGCAAATCAGCTTGAGATAGTCATCAAAAAGAGTCAACATAGAACAGGACTAACACATAATATTCATGGAGCATTTGGTGTGGGCCAGGCACTGGGCACAGTGCTCTACATCCTTTTAATCTTAACAAAAATACTGTTGTTGTCAGCACTTTTCCCCTGAAGTAGATTAGGCATAAAGGGGTTTTGGGTCTTTTCCTGTTGAGCTATATTTATATCAGATGGTCTCAAACCAATGACAAGGTTCATGACCATCATGTTTTGATGGTAAATATGTGCTAGGGCCTGGATGACAATTCAAGACTCCTTTCTGAGATCCTCTTTTTTTTCTGATCAAGCAATCTCCCCGAGCAGAAAAAGTTTTGTTTTTTTAGTGTGGTAAATATATAGCAACAAAACATTTGGCACTTCAACAATCTTTACGTGTACAGTTAGTGACATCTATTATATTCGTAATGCTGTTCAACTATTACATTTATTTGTTCCCTAATTTTTCCTTCACCCTTAATGGAAAGAAGCTCAGAGTCTCCTAATCATTTAGGATTTTTTAATTCAAGACAAGAAAAATTCTAAATTTAATTGAAAAACAAAGATGAAACTTAAGATGGGCAAATTGAAACAAAGAAGGTAGCCAATAAGAGGAATTGCACTCAAGGCCAGTTGGAATTCCTGGAGGAAGATTCTGTTTCTCCAGGATGCCCTGGAAGCAAAGTTGTTTACTAAAGCCCAGTGTACAGGCCTGTTAGGTCTGTTCTGTCACCTGGTAATACTATCCAGGGTATAGGCTACATCACTTACACCTGATAAAACACTTGTTTTCCCTGTCCTTGGGACCTAGTTTCTTGTTTTCTTTCCATCACAGAGGAAAAGGAAAATTGTGTCAGTCAGGGACAGGTATTATGCCAGTGTGAAAACATGACACAGGTAGAAACCCATAGTGCTTTTGTTGTTGTTGTTGTTGTTAATTGCCATCAAGTTGACTCGTGGTGACCCCATGTGTGCAAAGTTTAACTGCTCTACAGGGTTTTTCAGGCTGTGATCATTTGGAAGCAGATTTCTAGGACTGTGTTCTGAGGCACCTCTGGTTGGGTTTGAACTACCAACCTTTTGGTGAGTAGTCAACTGCTTGACCATCTGTGTCACCCAGGGCATGGTGCTTTTAGGACATGGGAAAACCAATGGAAGGGCTGTGTTCACAGTGCCCCACAAGTAATTAATTATTTCAAATACATTGATATTCAAATGACATATAAATGTGATTATATTCCTACAGGAATTATTTCTTCTTCACCACTATACCCCTAGTGATTATCAGAGTGAATGGCATTATGGAAATGTAACAAATATTTATTGAATTAGATTGAAGATGGACAAAGAAAAATTCTTGTAGTTAGCAAAAGACTTAAGCAATGGGGATAACTAATAGTTTTCTTGTGATATCCCACTGCCATTGAGTTGATTCTGATTCATAGTGACCGTAGGGGACAGAGTAGAACTACCTCATAGGGTTTCCAAGGCTGTAAATCTTCATAAAAGCAGACTGTCTCATCTTTCTCCCATGGATCAGATTGTAAGTTCTAACTGCTGACTTTTTGGTTAGCAGCCAAATCCTTTAGCCACTGTGCCACCAGAGCTCCTTGCTTGTCATAAAGTTCTGAAAAAAGACACCTTGCAATTTCCTGGGATGGATGTGTGTGGGGGGGAGGGGGAGAAATCAAAATGAAATCGAGAGATCACACACACACACACACACACACACAAGATTTAAAATTGAAAAGGATAAATTGGGAATGTTTATGAAGAACATGAAAAATCAAATTCTTAACAATCTTTTAACTGATAAGGACATAGGCAGAGATGGAGACCTCTGGAAATATAAGACTGAAAAAGGAAAAGACTGCACATTTTCAGTGTGATATGGCACCCAAAAGACTAATATTTTTGGATGTACTCTATTTACAGCATTTCATTGTGGACTAAGAGGGTGATAGTTCCCCTGTCAATGACATTCACAAGACCTGTTTTAGAATGCTCTATTCAGTTTGACTTGTCTGATCATCAAAAATAAGTAGAAAGATTGGAAAGAATCCAAAGAAGAGCTTCATGGTTGATTAGGGGACAGAAGCTGACACATGGGAAATATTTGAAAGAAATATATCTATACATTCTGGCTAAGGAAGGTAAGTGTGTACATGTTTGAAAGCCATAAACACTTAATAGAGGAAGAAATCATTCACTCAGATATGAAGGATACAGGTAAACAACAACAACAACAACAACAACAACAAACATGTGAATTTGAAATGGGCATTGAAAACAGAATCTATCTTATATGGTGGTAGTTAATGACATCTCCTTTGTGGACAGAGTGACTTGGAGGCCATGTAGACTTGGAAGTGGTGGATATCCTGAACTGCAATGCTGAAATATATCTCCTAAGCATTGAAGACAGGGATGGGAGGCAAGATAGGGGGTATAAGGATTAGATGTCACTTTAGTAGATACGTGCCTCTTCAAATCTCTCACATTTCACCTTGTAGTGTATTATAAGCAACTATGGCATTTAATTCAATTTTCAATTATTTTAATCCCAGATGTGTTAAAATACCTTGCCCCGTCCTTCTCTTTCAAATACTTTCAAGGGAGAAAGAATAGTTGTACAACTATGTTTATTTAAATTTGTAAGAACTATGTAGAAATATTGCCTTTCTTAAAATGGTTGGGAATATAACTCACATTATCTACTCAATTAAAAATTGTGTTGTCTGGGAAATTACCAGTTTTAAGATCTTATGATTACATTTGTGGCAAATATATGTTCAGGGTGTTTCATAGATGCTTTGCAAAGAATCTTTGTATTTATTTATAATTATGAATTTTGGGCACCCCTTCCTTTTGTTAGATTGTTCTTTCCAGCTGCTGGCCCTTATCTAATACTGAGACCAGTAAATGAATATTCAATTACAATAAGAAAATGAGATGATCTAAAGGTACAAGTGAAAGAACAAATAAGTTGAAAAAAATGGCAGTAATATAGAAGGGTCAGGGTTTGACTCCTATACATAAAAACCAATAATGCTCTTACATCCCTTTTATATACATCTTTGACAATTTATCATAGACTATATAGAAACTAAGGAGCTCTAGTGGCACAGTACCTAAGGCATTTGACTATTAACCAGAAGGTTGGCAGCTTAAACTCACCAGCCACTCAGAAGATGGAGTAATCTACTTCTGTAAGGATTTACCACCTTGGAAACCCAATGGGGGTTGTTATTAGTCAGAATCAACCCAATGGCAGTGATAGAAACGTAATTTGTATTCTAGAAAAGTTTCTTTGTATCTTTATTTAAACATTCCTATTCAAAACAAGAGGAGCTCTGGTAGCATAGTGGCTAAAGCACTTGACTGCTAACCAGAAGGCTGGTGGTTCAAACCCACCAGCCACTCCTCGGAAGGAAGGTTGGGCAATCCTACTTCCGTAGTGATACTGCCTCGGAAACCCAAGGAGGGGTCGCTATGAGTTGGGGCCGACTCGACGGCACATAACAACAACAACAACATTCAAAACATTCTTAATCTTATCAGAGAATTGACAGTTGGAATAAAAATGTTTTATTGCTTCATTTTTCCTTCTAGGCATATAACCAAATTGCCGCTTTCTTTTATCTTTCTCACTGCCCTTTACTGAAATACAGTTTCTGTGCATATTAACATTACTCACCTCCAGTTGAAAATTAGGAGGCTGAGAAAGGTAGTGACCCATTGGGAAGGTGGTTCTACCAGCAAAACCTAAGAGTTATATCAGTTAAAAAAAGAGATATGGGGACTGAATGTCCTATTTTTCTCTATCTCCTTGTGGAAATTGCACTTCTTTAGGAAAACTAAAACAAAAATCAAGGGCAGCTTTTGAATTTAACAGCTGTAGTCCAATTGAATTTCTGATAAAAGTACTAATATTTATTATGTATTAAAATCGTAATAATCCTGAAGGAATTCTAGACTAATATCACTTATGCCATCTCTGTGCAGTGATCATCTATTCACCCATTTATTAATTTCTTTTGTGTACACAGTGCTAAGTTCTGGGTTGATACCATAAACTACTTGGCTCTATCCTTTTCTAACTACAATATGGCTGGAAAGATAACTTGTAACAATTAGAGAAGAAATTCAAGGGCATTATATAATAGCCAGAATACTCCTTAGGAGCAAGGATGGTGAGGGTTTGTCTCATGTACTTTGAACATGTTACCAGGAGGGATCAGTCCTTGTAGAAGGACATCATGCTTAGTAAAGTAGAGAGTCAGTGAAAAAGAGGAAGACCCTCAACAAGATGGCTTGACACAATGGCTGCAACAATGGGCTCAAAAATAGCAATGATAGTGAGGTTGGTGCAGGACCAGACTATGTTTTTGTTCTGTTGTATATAGAGTCATTATCAGTCAAAACCAACTCGACATCTCCTAACAATGATAGCAATATTGCAGCAGAAATTCCTGGTTAAAAATACAGGATTAGGAAGCAACAAATGCATTCACATTTCTTGCAGAAAGTCTCAAAACAAAACAAAACAAAAAACACTGTTTATTACCATGGATTTTCAGGTGGAAGAGTGGGAATAAAGGCACAATAGTGATAAAAGTCAAGAAGTCCTAGTGGTACTGTGATAAGTGTTCATTTACCAACCAAAAGGTCAGTAGTTTGAATCTACTCAGTAGCTTCCTGGTAGAAAAAATGTGCTTCTGTAAAGATTGTTGTTGTTGTTATGTGCTGTCGAGTTGGACCCTACTCATAGCAACCTCTCCTTGGGTTTCTGAGGCAGTGTCGCTATGGAAGTAGATTGCCTCATCTTCCTTCCGAGGAGTGGCTGGTGGGTTTGGTGGGTTTGGTGGGTTTGAACCACCAGCCTTCTAGTTATCAGTCAAATGCCTTAGGCACTATGCTACCAGAGTTCCCTCTGTAAAGATCAGAGCCTTTGAAATCTTATGGGGCAGTTCTACTCTGTCCTATAGGGTCTCTATGAGGCAGAATCTATTTGACAGCACATAACATGAAAAAAGTGGAGGAGTGGAGAAAAGGCATGATGATGATAAACCCAGGGGGAAGATATAATCAAAGTTGGCCAGAGAGAAGGAGTCCACTGTGAGGAACAATAACGTATCTTCTAATTATGTAGCAGAACCCCATTACAAAGTATTCTTCACTAAAGAGCTCTTGTCTCTTTGTTGACACCAACCGCTCTCATCCACTCCCCTTACTTACTTCTCACCTCTAGTTTGCTAGTGGAAAAAACTTTACTGGAAATGGTTCCCACTATAATTAAAGCCTACATACACCTCCAAAGCTGAAAATCTGTCAAACACCAAATGTCAAAAAAAATATCTAATGAGTTGGACAGAGTACTGAAATTTTACCCTAAATTTCACTATTGCCTACAGCAATAGAAAGTCTTTCAACACCAGTAGCACTAAACTTTCAACATTGATGTAGGGAGCTATTTGCCTTGCATTGTCATTTAACTGTTTTTTTTTTTTGTTTGTTTGTTTGTTTTTTCCCTTTAGTTTTTTGTCTGAATTGGATTTAAACTTTGTGACTACTGGACTAAGTTTTACAGAAAACTAAGTACAGAGTCAAAGCCCAAAACAAAAAAAACTCACTGCCATCAGGTCGATCCCGACTCAAAGTGAACCCTCCTTGGGTTTCTGAGACAGAATCTCTACAACAGTAGATTGCCAAGTCTTCCTTCTGAGAAGTGGCTGGAGGGTTTGAACTGGCAGCCTTCTGGTTAGCAGTCAAATGCCTTAGGCACTATGTCACCAGAGCTTCAAAGTACACAGTAGATAACAAAATATTTGTTGAATGTAATGGACTTGTGGGATTGTGTTTTGTTTATTGATTTATTGTTGTTGTTGTTATGTGCCGTTGAGTTGGCCCTGACTCTTAGCAACCCCTCCTTGGGTTTCCAAGGTGGTCTGACTTGACAGCACATAACAACAACAAAATCACTACGGAAGTAGATTGCCCAACCTTCCTTCTGAGGAGTGGCTGGTGGGTTTGAACCGCCAGCCATCTGGTTAGCAGTCAAGTGCCTTAGGGAGTACGTCTAGAGGTAATATGAGTAGAGAAGGCTTCATTCCATTTCACAATATGCAGTTGGTTCAACCATGTATTAATCTATTTCATTTAAGTTTCTCCTATACCTTTGACTTTGTCCTGAGAGCCCTATTAAAGTTAATCTGTGGAAGCCTGAGATGAGGTGTTTATTTCCTTTGTACAGAGTAATACACAGTGTTCACTAGCACACTACTTTGCATACAAGGGGTGTTTGACAAATGGCATCATGTTGATAACGATCTCTTCCTATCTCAGGAAAAATAATCAAAGAAAGCAAGCCTTGGTTGATTATGCTATCTTTAATACTTTTATAGATTTTATTCCTTTCAACCCCTGTCATATTCCGATGTACTGTTTAGATACACACTTTGAAGCAGCGTGTTCGTAGCCATATGTGAAATTACCTGTGCCTTCAATATTGTTATGATAAATATTTCATTTTCCTCTGGCTTCAAATGCCTTTTGGCATATAAAAGTTTTTCTTTTCCCAAATCATAATATTGTTATAGGTTCAACAAACATTTGTACATAGTCTCCTACATCTCTTCACATATGTGTAATAAAACCCAGCTTTTATCTCAGCTACCAGGAGCTCCAGTGACCTTGGATCAGCTTTATACAATACAAAGTTCATCGGGTTTAAAATTGAAGCTTTTCATCTGTCCTTCCCTGCAAACGTTCCCTCTGCCACATCTCCTAGAGATTACGTTCAAATCTCCCTACCTCTCACAAGAAATATTATTACTTTTGCAACTGGGTGTAGAGGGGCCATGTCATGCCTCCCAAGCATTCAGAAAAGACACTCTCATAAGGCTGTGAGGGGAATAGAAAACTCCCATCCTGCTGATCAATCATTTTATTACCACATGTCCTTTCAGGACAATAGCATTCCAGCATTTGCTCCTGTTTCACAGTGTTGAAGAGGCTACCAGTCTTCCACAATCATACTTCTTGTTGTTATATGCCATCAAGTTGGCCCCAACTCATACCGACCCCTCCTTGGGTTTCCGAGGTGGTATCACTATGAAAGTAGATTGCCCAACCTTCCTTCTGAATAGTGGCTGGTGGGTTTGAACTACCAGCCTTCTGGTTAACAGTGAAGAAAAGCTAAAACTGTCACCAAAAGCAATTCAAGATCTGTATCTACAACCTTAGGGTAAAAGGTGTTGCATTTACCATTGTGTTAGGATGCAAATTGTCTCCTTTAACTTTAGTACTCTCCTTTTGAACTCAGAGAATTTATGTCAATGAACCTTAGGAAGATATGAATATTTATTATGAACTAGGGACAACTAAAAATACATAAATTAATTTTATCTAGGGATATATCAAAATAAGATAATAATTTGGAGTAAAGAATCAAATGTTTATATACTTGAAGGAGAAAAGCAATATAATTTCACTGACATTGTTGCTATTCCACTGTTCACCTCATGTCTTGACTGACAGATAAAATAGTCTTGTGTCAACTTGAAGTGGCTCCTCATTTCTGAAACTTTCCCTTCACGTTGAAGTTGCTGCCAGGTCCCTTCAGCTGCCTCAGCAAGAAAGATGTAAGAAAGATTACAGAGACAGAAATACCTCCTATTCCTTCAGCTCTTAACTTTGATTGTTTTTCTTCTTTCTTTTGTTCTATTTAGTAGTTTTTATTTTTATTATTTTTTTTCAAATTTTCATGACTACCTCATTATATTGTTCCTGAAAAGCAGTTAAAAACAGCCTATTTTACAAATAGTTTATATAAAGGAAAGAAGGTGAGACAGTGAGGAAATATTTTTCTTTGAAATAAATAGAAAGCTCTGGTCCTGCTGATCACTCATTTTACTACCACAGGCCCTTTCTATAGTAATTAGAATATATTTTGAATATTTATCTTTAATTTTATGACCATAAAATATTTTCCTAGAATGTAAGGTTTTGAACAAAATTGAGATTGTCATTTTCAATGTTACTTGGGTCAAGTGGTGCCTTACAAATTTCTACACAGGAAGGAATACAATTTTATTTAGGTGGCAATATGTTTGGAAGAGTAGACAGTCATGAAGCAAAAAATGGGCATGACATATATAATATATTTACTTAGATTGTATGTTTTGGAGGGATAATTTGTATGTGGACCTGATAGAAATAAATTAAAGTCATTGGGAATAGCTAAGAATGTTGAGATCCCTTCCAACAAATAAGGTTTATATGCATTTCAGTAATTCAACAAGGGCTAGTCCACACTGCTCTCTTAATATATGAAATTGATATTTAGCTAACATTTAAGGAAAATTTGTTATTTTTCAATAAATACTTTGGCATGTATTATAGAATCACTATGGGTTAATGGTTTTATTATGACCACCTGATCAAAAATAAATGAAAAAATACAAATTCTCCTGAGTTGACCCCAGAGTTGTACAAACCACTTAATAGACACCCAAAGGCATGTTTTTCTGAGGTCCTGTTGCATTACCGTTTGTAGATAGCTTTCTCACTGTAGCTAGAAGCTTCAAAAGTATCATTTTTAAAAGGGACAAATCTCTTTTTCTAAACTGGAAAAGGCTTTGGGGAAAAAAATGAGTGTCTTTTCTAGAATGTCATTAACAGATACTGGCAAATAACAGAATGCCAATACAAACTCTACCTGGTGAACTTAATTCAATATTGGGAATCAATGCACTCTTCTTATTCCCCTGTCATCACTGCAATATGCACAACCCATATTTTTCTCCTGAGAACTGCTTGCCATGCTCATTTCCTTGTGCTGCTGTACTGCTTTTTTGATCCCTAACACAGGAACCACTTAATGTACATATAAAGCTATAGCACCTTGCAGACTTCATCTCATTAATCTTCTTAACTAAACAAAACCAATTTGCCTTCTTGCTTCACCTTTATCCTTTCAAATAAGAGCTTGTTTTCTTACCTCCAGCTCCTCTCCCTCAGATCAACCTCAGTAGACTCAACTGTCATTCCTCATTCCCTTCTGCTTTCTTTGTGCCACTGTTCTCAGCTGGATAGTTGAAGAACAGAGTTCTTACTTTTCCCTGAGACCTATAAGGCCAAACTTTTTTTTTTTTTTCAATTTAGCTACTGCTGGAATTAGAAATATGTCATTAGAGCCATGCTACATTATTAATATTAATCCTTATTTGAAAACATTGACACTATTTAATTCTGCACCAAAGAAGGAGATAATACAAAAGAGGATTTGAAAAGTCCCATTGTGAGCTTTCCTTGCTTCCAGACAATATACAACTCATGGAGACAAAAACATGAAATCGTAAAAAGAGTTATATATCTGGGAGGCAGATCTCTTAAAAAAATCCCTGACAGTGGGTAAGGGTGATCGATCCTGTTCCCTTCTCAATTGTTCTTTTATCATATTAATGGAAAAGCAAAGTGTTCTGACTTTTCCTAGTGGTTGCTCATGTTCACACTTGTTTTGAAAGATGAGAGCTCACTCAGTTGTTAAAGTCTTCATTTTATCCACTCCATCCCTTTTTACATTGATTCTTTCCTATGCAGTACAAATCTCTACTCGTCTATCAGTTTGTCATACTGTGGGGGCTTGAATGTTGCTGTAATACTAGAAGTTATGCCAACGGTATTTCAAATACCAACAGGATCACCCATGGTAGACAGATAGGAGCAGAACTTCCAGACTGAGACAGACTAGGAAGAAGGTTGTGGAGACCTACTTCTGGGGAAAAAAAAAAATGGCCACTGAAAACCTTATGAATAGCAGTAGAACATTGTCTGACATAATGTCAGAAGATGGGCCCCTCAGGTTGAAGGCAATCAAAATATGACTAGGGAAGAGCTGCTTCCTCAAAGCAGAGTCAATCTTAATGATGTGGATAGAGTTAAGATTTTAGGACCTTCATTTGCTGAAGTGGTATGGCTCAAAATGAGAAGAAACAGCTGTAACTATCTATAATAATCAGAACATTGGGAACTATAAAAAATGAAATAGAATGCATAAAGATCAATATCCTAGTTAGCTGAAATGGACTTGTATTGGCCATTTAGAATTACATAATCATAGGGTGTACTATGCTGGGAATAACAAATTGAAGAGGAATGGTGTCGTATATATAGTCAAAAAGAACAATTCAAGTTCTATCCTGAAGTACATTGCTGTTACTGATAGAATAATATCCATTCACATTCAAGGAAGACTAGTTAATATGACTATTACTGAAGTTTATGTACCAACCACATAGCCGAACATGAAGAAATTGAAGTTTTACCAAGCCATGCAGTCTGATATTAAGCAAACATGCAATCAAAAGGCAATAATAATTACGGATGACTGGGATGTGAAAGTTGGAAACGAAGAAGGAACGGTAGTTGGAAAACATGGTCTTGGTGGTAGAAATGGTACTGGAGATCGTGTTATAGAATTTGGCAAGACCAGCATCATAGGAAGATGAAAAAACAAAAACAAACACACAGTCAGTATACCAAAAAAAAAAAAAAAAAAAAAAAATTGATATGATCATCCATTTCAGGAGGTAGCCTATTATCAGGAACCAATGGTATTGAAGGAAGAAGTCCAAGCTGTACTGAAGGCATTGGTGAAAAACAAAGCTCTCAGAATTGCCAGAATACCCATTAAGATGTTTCCACAAACAAATGCAACACTAAAATCTCTCATTCACGTATGCCAAGAAATTTGGAAATAGGTACCTGGCCACCTGACTAGAAAAGTTCCATATCTGTGTCCATTCTTAAAAAAGGTGGTCCAACAGAATGTGGAAATTATTGAGCAATATCATTAATATCACATGCAAATAAATTTTCACTGAAGATAATTCTAAAACAATTATAGTACTACATTGTCAGGGAACTGACAGAAATTCAAGCTGGATACAAAAAAGGACATGACAAGGGATATTGTTATTGATGTCAGATGGATCTAGGCTGAGAGCAGACAACATCAGACTGATTTTCATCTGTGTTTCATTGACCATGAAAAGACATCCAAATGTATGAATCTAAGGAATTATGGATAGTGTTGTAAAGAAGCAGGGATCCAGAACACTTACTTATGCTCATGAGGAAGCTGTGCATAGAACAAGAGGCTGTTGTTCAATCAGAACAAGGGGATACTGCATAATTTCAAAATCTGGAGAAGTGTGTGTCAGAGTTGTACCCTCTCACCATGGTTATCCAGTCTGTACATGGACCAAATAATCCTAGAAGCTGGACTATATGAAGAAAAACATGGCATCAGGATTGGAGGAAGACTCATTAACAACCTGCGATATTCAAATGGCAATACCTTCCTCGTGGAAAGTGAAGAGGACTTGAAGAACTTACTGATGGAAATCAAACACTACAGTTTTAAATATGGATTACAACTCAACATAAAGAAAACAAAAACCCTCACAACTGGATCAATAAGAAACATGCTGGTAAATGGAGAAAATATTGAAGTTGTCAAGAATTTTGTTTTACTTGGATCCACAATCAACACCCATAGAAACAATGGTCAAGAAATCAAATGACATATTGTGTAGGACAAATCTGCTGCAAAAGAAGTCTTTAAAGTGTTAAAGAGCAAGAATATCACTTTGAAGATTAAGGTGCACCTGACTGAAGGCATGGTATTTTCAATAGCCTCATATACATGTGAAAGCTGAACAATGAAGGAGGAAAACCACAGAAGAAATGATGCATTTAAATCATGGCATTGGTAAAGAATATTGAGTATCCCATAGACTTCCAGGAAAAATAGAACAAAACTCACTGCCATCGAGTCAATCTCAGCTCATAGCCACCCTTTGGGTTTCTGAGGTGGTAAATCTTTAAGGAAATAGATTGCTCAGCCTTCCTTTTGCAAAGTGGCTGGTGGGTTTGAACCAGTGACCTTCTGGTTAGCAGCCAAATGCCTTAGGCACTATGCCACCAGGGCTCCATATGGAGCACCAGAAGTACAAATAAGTCTGTCATACATGAAGTTCAGTCAGAATCCACCTTAGAATGAGGATGACAAGACTTTTCTTATATATGGGTCATGTTGTCAGAAGGGACCAGTGCCTGTAGAAAGATATCATGCTTGTTTAAGTAGGGGGTCAGCAAAACACAAGAAGACCCTTAACAAGATACAATGTCATAGTGGCTGCAGCAATGGGTTCAAACATAGTAATGATTGTGAGGATGGCACAGGTCTAGGCAGAGTTTCATTCTGTTGTACATAAGGTCACTATGAGTTGGAACCAACTAGATGGTCCCTACCAACAACATAGCACAAACAGTGTGTATTCAAGTACTAACCTAAAGGTTAGCAGTTTGAAACCAGCCAGCAGTGCCACAGAAGAAGAACCTGGAAATCTGCTTTCTTAACATTTATAGATAAGAAAGCCCAATGCAACAGTTTTAATTTGTAACACATGGAGTCACCCTGAGTTAAAATTGGCTCTATGGCACCAGGTTTGGTTTTGGTTTAAGTTTACCCACTTTTGCAGTTTTAACCCTTAATTGCTCTCTAGAACAGGGTGGAAGACAGCCTTAGGAAAATTATAATCAATATCTTCTCTATTCTTTATTCTTTTCCCTTTCCTGTGCTGCTATGGCCATAACGGGTAAAATGTGACATTTACCTAGAACATATTGTTGTTACGTACCGTCGAGTCGGACCTGATTCATAGTGACCCCTCCTTGGGTTTCCGAGGCAGTATCACTACAGAAGTAGATTGCCCCATCTTCCTTCCAAGGAGTGGCTAGTGGGTTTGAATCACCAGCCTTCTGGTTAGCAGTCAAGTGCCTTAGCCACTATGCTACCAGAGCTCCCTAAAAGATAGAAAATGGAAAAAAAAAAAAAAGTTTGAGGGAAAAATTTCCTTTACAAAGTGACAAATGAAATTCTGTTGAGAGCAAATAAATGGTCTATGTAAAAGATAAACAGTAGGAAGAGCAAAAGTGAGAGAGATCTACCCTAGCAGAATATGTAAGGATTCATTAGGACGTCTATAGATTATTCCTGCACTCCAGAACAAGTGCTCCCTTCTATCCTTAACTCTGGAATGCTAAGAAAACAGGGCACATAGCCTTTCTTTCCATGGTTAGAGTTTCTGTGTTCTCTCATCTGCATGGTGAACTCAGTGTTCATTTTTGATATTTTTTCCTTCACTTGTCTTTAAGTTCTTGGCTGCATACATAGAGGTAAGTTTTGACTTAGGGGCTTTCATTTTTATTTTCTAATTAAAAACAAAACAAACACTAACCTTGTTGAAACATATGTTAAACATGTTAAACTTGTTTAACATGTGACTGAGTGGAATTACTGCCTAAGATATTCTTTTTTTGTTTTGTTTTGTTTTATTTATTATTTTTTTTTTCATTTTTTATTTTTAATTGTGGTTTGGGTGAAGATTTATAGAGCAAATTCACTTTCCATACAGCAGTTTACATATACTTTGTCTCATGATATTGACCACAGTTTACCACAATGCAACAGCTTCCCTCCCACTTTCTCCCCATAGTTACCTCTTCCCTGTGTCCATCCCTCCATGGACTCCTGCCCCCTGAGCTGTCTCCCTGTGCATAAGCAGCCCTTTTTTCTCCCATGATTTTTCTCTCCAAGGAGAGTATCTACTTGAGGTAAATGTTCAACTCATTTGTTTCTGTCTTCTG
>NW_006921782.1:5447269-5448604 GCF_000298275.1 Orycteropus afer afer | reverse complement strand
CTAGGACTAATTGTTTCTATGAATTTTGGTTTTCTTCATTCTTCTTTGCTCTGGACGAGGAGAGACCCATTGTTATATCTAGATGGCAGCTTGCTAACTTTTAAGATCCCAGTTGCTACTTGCCGAAGTAGGAAGTGGAATAATGTTTTGTATAGTTATGTTATGCCAATTGAGCTTGATGTCCCTTGTGACTATGGCCCAAAGCCTGCAGGTTCAACTACTCGGTCCCTCTGGGTAGCTGGCTGCAACCAAGCAATGACCACAAACTTGCCCTTTGTCAGCTCTACTATGCACCCGGGAATTCTGATCATTCACATAAATTTATAGGACCATTGTCTGCCAACCCTATACATGTTCTTGGATATACTCCCCATTTCATAGACATACCTAATCGTTCAGCCTGTCCACCCATCTATCCACCCATATACCCATGTTTGCCTTCACTGACAATGCAGTACTGTAAGTGCAAAATGGTTCATATTTGTTGTCTATACCTCCCATGTACCTTTTGATGCCTTTCTCATCCTCAGTGCTGCCATATTGGTCACTCACATTTGGTACATTGCCCTTCTCTTCACCCAAATCAATACTTATCTCTATCTATCAAAGAGCCTTCCATCCCCTCCCCTCTGACTCTTAGTAACCAACAAAGAAAATTTCCTTCTGTAGATAAACCTTTCCTTAACTTTTACAATAACAGAGTAATACAATATTTGTCCTTTTGTGATTGACTTATTTCACTCAGCATAATGTCCTCCAAGTTCATCAAAACATTATGCGGTGTTTTGCAGATTCTACATTATTCTTTAGTGTTGCATAGTATTCCATTGTGTGTATGTAACATAAGTTTGGATATCCATTCCTCAGTTGATGGACACCTAGGTTCTTTCCATCTTTTGGCTATTGAATATAGTGCTGCAATGAACATGGGTGTGCGTACATCTGTTCTTGTCATGGCTCTCACTTCTTCAGGGTATATAACTAATAATGGAATAGCTGGGTCAAATGGTATTTCTAATTCCCACTTTTGAAGGAATCACCATACTGCTTTCCACAATGGTTGTACCATTTTACAGACCCACTAGCAGTGTATAAGAGTCCCAATCTCTCCACAACCTCACCAGCATTTGTTATTTTCTTTCTCATTGAACTTTCCTACTAGTGCTGGAGGAAGATGGTATCTCATTGTTGTTTTGATTTTCATCTCTCTAATAGCTAATGATCATGAGCATTTCTTCATATGTTTGTTGGCCACTTAAATATCCTCCATGGTGAAGTGTCTATTCATGTCTTCTTAACATTTTTTAATTGGATTGTTTGTCTTTTTGTTATTGA
>NW_006921782.1:5416436-5439723 GCF_000298275.1 Orycteropus afer afer | reverse complement strand
AAGGCTCAGGGGTCCAGGATTATCTTCTGTGTCTGTGTTAATTGGTTTCCCTTTTCTTTGTTGAAGAGGGTCTGTGCAGTCTTTCTGCCTAGTCTACCATCTTGCCATCTCCTCTGCATGAGATATTCTTGCCCATAATCTTTACAGAGGCAGATCCTTTCTTACACGGTGCCATTAGGTTGGTTCAAACCAAGAGTCTTTAGATTGTTAGCCTAATGCAAACTGTTCATGCTTCCTAAGGTCCTTATTTCTTAATTTGTCCTAAATCAATTTCTCTTATAACTTAAACCTATCTTCTGAGACTCTCCCTCCAGTTAGTTACTTTTATATCTCTTCTATTTTTTCATAACATTGAAAACAATCTGTAATTATCATTTTTTCTTCTCTCCCTTGAAATGTTTATTTTTTATTTCCTTCTACAGAATGTAAGATTCATAAGAGCAGGAAGCATCTCTGTCTTGCTCACTGCTCTGTTTACCGGCCCCATGCCTACTGAAACAGTGTCAGTACTTATTGTGTACTTTAAAAATAAATTAGTGTTGAAAGTTGAATGAACTATTAGGTACGTATGTGCAAGGGGGGAGTATGCACAAGACCATGTATAGGGTCGGCAGACAATGTTTCTACAAGTGTATCAGTATGTTCTATAAAAATCCTAGGTGTATAGTATAGCTGACAAGGGGCAAGGTTGTAGTCACTTTTTGGGCACAACCAGCTACCCAGAGGGAGTGAGTAGTTGTGGGCTTGGGACCATAGTCGCAGGGAACATCAAGCTTAATTGGCTTAACACACTACACAAAACATTGTTCTACCTCCTACTTTGGTGAGTAGCAACTGGGATCTTAAAAGCTTGCAAGGAGCCATCTACATGCAATGATGAGTCTCTCCTCATCCAAAGCAAAGAAGAATGAAGAAAATAAAAAATGCATGGAAACAATCAGTCCAAATGACTGGTACACCATGTGATCCTCAGCCTATACGACTATGAGACCAGAACTAGATGGTGCCCAGCTATCACTGTCAACCACTCAGAGGGGATCTATGTAGGAGTTCCTAGATAGAGTGGGAGAACAATGTGGAACAAAACTCAAAATCATTAAAAAAAAAATAAAAAGGAACCAGGTTTGCTGTTCTAATAGAGCCTGGTGGAACCACTGAGACTATGGCCCCTAGCTGCCCAGCTGTCCTTCAGGTCTAGAATTGAACCCAGTCCTGTGACTTCTAGCCAAACAAAAGATAGGCATATGAGCTGAGCATTTACATTATTAGGTACATACACTCCTTGGAGAAATCAATCATGGGAGAATAGAAGGGCTGAGTATGCACAGGGAGATAGCTCAGGGGGCATGAGTGCATGGAGGGAAGGACAAAAGGAAGAGGTAACTATGGGGAGGAAGGAGAAGGGAAGCTCTTGCACTGTGGTAAGTTGTAGTCAATGTCATGAGACAGCGTATGAGGACTGCTGTATGGAAAGTGAATTTGCTCTGTAACCTTTCATCACACAAAATAAAAAGTTGAATGAATCAGTCCATCAATTGATTCAATTAGTAGATAATTAGGTCTTCTTACTCAAAGACAAATTGAAATTTACATAATATTGTGGAAAATTTCCCAATACACCAATTCAGCCACAACTCTCAGTTTATTTTGTTTTCATGCCTTTAAATCATTTTTCAATTAAGGCAAAATTAGATTTTAGTCAGTCTTTACTAAATGACAAATTATAAATATATGGCTGTCAGTCCTGTCCCTATTCTCCCACTTCCTGTATCTATCTTCATTTTTCCTTCCCTTATAATAGTGTGTAAGGCATTTGTCTACATTTTACTGCTTTAAAGGATGACATTGTTGACTATGATCCAGAGCTCAGTGGTTCGGGTTCATTTTGCCTTGATGTTTGTGCAAGTTGCAGTACTCAGTGTCATAAAAGCTTTATCTCATTATATTATCATTCACTGGAAAATAATATTTCAAAGATGTTATGTATAAATGAATTGAATTTAGGACTGTGATCAAAATGCTCCCAAACTGTATGTACATAATTTCCCTATCTATAGTACTTTAAAGATATTCATTTGAAATCATATTTCCTTTGCCTTCAATTAAAAAAAAAAAAAGTTCTTTCATTTGTAGTATATTATATTAAAAAAAAAAAAAAAAAAGTGTTGTTTAAGATACCAAATGTTACCTTGATGTGTGTTGGTTTTCAAGCAGTAAGTAATGACTTCTAAAGCAAAGTCTATTGGTCTATTTGTGACTTGGCTGAACCAATTTACTTCAGTTTAGTCACATCCTTGAGGCATGCAGAGACCTAATTCTTGATCATTGCATACTGACCTTAAAAAATCATGTTCTACATCTGCATCCATTATTGCAAAGGCTATAGATACACACTTCCTTTCCACAGCCCCCACAGAAAAGACTTATTATAATAAATATTTATCATTTCTTCTCATACCAATTTCATTTCTGTATTGAAATAGTGAGAGAATATAGCTTGGATAAATTTAATTTACAGAAAATAAAATAGGAGTATCATAATGGCCAATGGTCTACTGCCCTCATCACCACAACCTTACCAGAATAAAGAAGATTAAGTTTCAGATTTTTTTTTTTTTTAGCTCTCCTGTCCAGCCATGTGAAGATGCTAGTAAGTAGTAAAATATATTTGAATCAAATATTAGAGAAGTGAGCAATATAATCAAATGGCCAAAATAATGCACACAGTAAAACCAACCACTCCTTTAAAGATGACAAGGTATAAATCATTTAAAAGGCACTGAATGATACATGCTACGTTGCCTGGGCCTTCATGCAGATTTTGAAACTGTACAGGAGGAAGTGACCATTTAAATGAGGCATACTGATAAGGTTCAGGACATATTTATAAAGTCATTAAAAGATAAAACTACATTATTACCAAATGAGGAATATTGTATTTAAATTGGGGAACTTAGTTACTTAATCAGAGATGATTTCCCTGACCACCCTGGTTAGAGATAGCACTGTTACTCTCCACCATCCAGTTATTCCTTATCCTTAAACACCTAAAGTATATCCTTTATAGCTATTTTAAAAATAAATGTTTTTCTTCATGATTATACATGTTTCATTCAATATAACAATAAAGTGAGAGTATTTTCTCACCATTCAAGTACCATGTCTGACATATAGTAAAACCAAAAACCAAACCCACTCTCATCGAGTTGATTCTGAATCATAGTGACCCAATAGGACAGAAGAGAACTGCCACATAGGGTTTCCAAGGCTGTAAAACTTTATGGAAGCAGACTGCCTCATTTTTCTCCCACAGATTGGCTGATGGATTCAAACTCCTGAACTTTTGTTTAGCTGCCCAGTGTTGTAACCACTTCTCCTCCAGACCTTCTATAGCATAAAGTAGGCCTAAAAATGCATGTTGGATACATAAATGAATGGCCTTGTGCTCTAGAGATAATCACTGGAATTTTGCCTCCTTTCTCATTTATCCTGATTGCTAAGTGAATCTTGGTTCCTTCATTATTTCCTGAATTACAATTTCTAACTTACTGGGATTTTGTGGATTGCTGACCGGAAATGTTGTAATGCTATTTTTCATCTACTATTCCTCTGATTTGACTCCCGTTTTCAACATTTCCCTGAAGTGGAGGTATTAATGGTGACCTCCATGGTTATTGTAATTTTATCCACTTACTTGAATCTCTCCTTGAAGTAGGAACAGCTCCAAGTTTGGCCTGAACTATAGCTTGCTACCCTGGAAAACATAGAGTATAGTGTAAGAGTATTGAGCACAATGAATTTGGATGAGTGCCTAGACTATGTTCAAACATTGTGATTTATAAAAAAGACTTTTTTTTTTTTAATTATTCAAACCAGTTGTAGAAGCACACAGCTGAAATTGAAGTCAGAGGTATCCCTAATCTTCCAAACAGTTTAAGAAATTTTTTTTAGGTAGAAAAAACTTGTTCTTAAATCTTCAATAAATTATTATTTTTTTCTTTTTGCATATTACCAGTTGCCACTGAATTGATCCAAACTCCTGGTGGATCCACACGTGTCAGGGTAGAACTGTAGTCTGTATTTCAGTGGCTTAGTTTTTTCAGAAGTACGGTACGATGCCAGGCCTTTTTTCTGAGGTTCTTCTTCGTGGACTTGAGCTGCAGAGTTTTCTGTTAGCAGTGGAATGTGGTCACCATTTGTACCACTCAGGGATTCTTGTTTGTGTATAACTTTCCTCAAATATAAAATGAGGAGGGTAGATCACATGGTCTCCAAGCTTCTTTTCTATTCTTACATTCCAGGTAAGAAGCAAAATGAGGTTCCACAAACCAAACTAAATTCACTGTCGTTGAGTTGGATGCAACTCATAGCAACCCCTCCTTGGGTTTCCAAAGTGGTATCACTACAGAAATAGATTGTCCAAACTTCCTTCCAAGGAGTGGGTGGTGGATTTGAACCACTAGCCCTCTGGTTAGCAGTCAAACGCCTTAGGTGCTATTCCACCAAAGCTCCCAAAATGAGGTTATGTAAGAGTAACTTGAATGCAATGTTGTCAGCAGTTTGCTTAAGTAATCATTTTTTCCCCACTATTTCTAAAAATGGCTGTGCATCAATGAGGCAAAACTGGTTTATTTAGCATTGTATTAACCAGGACATTTCTATTAGCTAGCACACAGGGCAAAAACCTTTTAGTTGCATATTTTGAAGTTCTTGTAGAAAAAACAAGTGCTGAATAAATATACTGATAATAGACAGCTTTATAAGCAACTTCCAGGCTGTGACATAAAAGAAATTCATCTTGATTTCTTGTTCCTTCCATCAAGATAATATTAAAATGCTACAAGATGCTAAAAGATAGTTTATGTCAAATAAATACTGAAATAATTTGGTTTGCTTATAATGGTAAGGATATTAAAATCTATTTTCTTAAAGTATTTATAAGCAGAGTATATATTGTAACTACTAACCTAATTATTTGAATAATCTGCCTCTTCTAGGTAAAAAGGTAAAAAAAAAACAAAGAAAAAAAAAACTAAAAACTCACTGCTGCTCAGTCATTTTTGACACATAGCAACCCCTCATTGGGTTTCCAAGGCAGTATCTCTATGGAAGTAGATTGTCCAAACTTCCTTCCGAGGAGCGGCTGGTGGGTTTGAACTGCCAGCCTTCTGGGTAGTGGTCTTTATTTTTATTTTAGGATTCAAGCTACAGAACCTGAAGCAGGTTCTACATCTTATATTTTACTGAATATCTGAAGACAAGAAGTAGGACTCCAGGATGTAGGATTTTCCTCATGTGTGTGGTGATCCCTTAAACCCAATGACTATAGATAGACATTGGACCAGATTTCCATCCCTCATTCTCTTGCTTAACTAGTTGTTCTACACATGATTTCTTGGGCAAAATACATGGCCCATTGACAAAATGGAGGTGGAAATTCTTGTCTTATCAGGAAGAGATGCTGGTACAATATAAAAAATGAATGTAGAAATATTATATAAAGAAGTAAAAAATAAATTGAAATGAAAAAATAAAGAATTATTTCTAAATGTCTCTTATTATTTGAACTCTAATTACTGAAGGCCATTTTTTACAATTCCTTTCTTTTTAAAAGTAATTTGCTTTTATCTCCATCAAAATAATAGAAAGTGAATGCAAATATGAAAGCTTTGTTTCATATTTACAGAGAAATTTCCTCATTGAAAATATTGTGAATATAGAGATACCTTCATTGAAAGTGGGTACTTTCCCCCCAAAGGATGTGTTTCTAAGAGATTGTACAGTTTAGGCAGCAATAGTGCCTTTCTTACTCCTTTTTGTTCTATCCCTTGCAAACACAGAACAGGTCCCCACTAAATGCCTTTTAATATGGAATTTTGGGGGTAACCAGAGGCAAAGGAAATTGAAAATCTTCACAGTCCAATCAGCACAATGTTAAGCTGTAATCCCTGCTGTGATTGGAGAGTCAGTCCAATTATCTTCCTTTTTCTGTAACAAGAGAGAACCATGATTTTTTTTTTCTAAATTCTATGCCACTTTGTTGATTATTGTTTTGAGAACAACCCTATCAACACTGCCATCTTCTCTGCAAACAAGTCCAAGAAATTAAGAGAATTTCTTTGTTATGACCTGTTTTTCTATGTCTCAACAAGAGTGAAAGAAACAAATCAACCTTAGGAAGTAAATTTTAGACATCTTTGCATATACTTGCCCACTTAAGTATCCAGAGTAGTCTATTTCCCTAGCTCTGGGGAGGGGGCAGTCCATTAACCTCCAGCTCTATAATATCTACCTTTGGTGTGGCATTCCTTGCTTCAGTTCCATGTCTCCATCTTCTTCTTTTTTCTTTTTTTCCAATAATGCTTTTGGAAAAAAATTTCACTGGGAAGGATAGTATCCTGACTGCTCACTGCTGAGTACTGTCACCAAATGCATTACAGACAAGCAGATAAGTAGTAGATGGTTCATATTAGCAATGTACCATTGATCTTCTGTCTGTACCTCTGAACCACATTTGTTAAAATAAGCAACACAAACACCAGCAATAAGTATGTTAAATAATTCTGTAAAACCAACAAGCTAAGGTGAAAAAGAGAAAAGATGTTTTATCTTGAAAGTGTATTTTTAATAGTTGGTGTGTGTGTATGTGCATGTATGTATGTTTTCATTTATTTCCTCTTTGTAAATGTTTTGACTGTTCAGGCTTGAATTCATTGTTTTTCATGCAGTAGAATTCCCATTCCACCTTGGCATGTAGAGTTGCTAATTCATTTTAAGGTGAATTAAATTAAGTCATTTAAGACTAATCAACACCAATTCAAGTAAAATCACATACTTCAAATCATTATGCTTTTCTAATGATGATAATATTAAAATTTAAAGGTCCCAAAGGTTTACTTAGATTAGCATGATAATTCTCAGACAAAAAAAATACTAGCTATTCAATAAATAGCAACACTTATTCTGTGGAGCTCCCATGGCGTGGTGCCTAAGGCATTTGATTGCTAACCAGAAGGCTGGCACTTCAAACCCAGCAGCTATTTCTGGGAAAGAACAACAGGCAATCTACTTCTGTAGTGATACCCCATGGGAAACCCAAGGAAGGGTTGCTATAAGTCTGATTCCACTCGATGGCAGTGAGTTTGGCTCCTTTTTTTTTTTTTTTTGGTATTTTGTGTCAAACCCTGTGCAAAGCACTTTATCCATATATTATTTTACAATTATTCCTTGAGGTAAGTATTATAATTCACAGAGATTAGATAAATTGATCAACCCTCCCAAGGCAGCAAAACTCCTAAGGGATAATCAGGATTTGTACACAGATCAGGCTCCAAATCCATGTTCTTAAGCTCTGCATTTGAACAGCCTTCATTCTTAGCAAATCACTCGATATGATAGTATGAGCGATAGAATAGCTCCCTGCAGATCAGATATTTTCTTCATCTTTATTAAAAGCCTGAAATTTGCATTATGAAGACTTTCGTTTGATTTAAAATATTTATCTTATATTAAAAGCTGATAATCCTTCTGGAGAAGAAACTTCTGCTCCATTGAAAAATATATCACTCTTGGGTTACATTACATTCAGATTTTGTGCAGTGAACTTACTTAAGATTACTAATTAGCTGCTCACCCAACCATTCTCCAATGAGAATATGAGTTGGGCAATATTAGATTCTGTATAGAGATTCTGTATAGAAGAAGTAACAACTTGATTCCAAGGAACGTGACATTTACTTACATGGATTTATGTGCAATGATTCAATAAAGAATGGCAAAGTGCTGCAACCTGGATATAAATAATAGTGTGCAAAAGAAGCTTGTAAAACAGGCCATAAAAAACAAAACAACAACAAAGCCTCATTTTCAAGTCTATTCCAACTCATGGCAATCCCATTTGCTTCAGAGTAAAATTGCTCCATAGAGTTGTCTTGGCTGTAATCTTTATGGAAGCAAATTGTCAGACCTTTCCTCTGTGGTGCTGCACGTTTGAACCATGAACCTTTAGGTTAGTAGTTTTTGTACAAATGCTTAGTGCACAAACTATTTAGTGCACATTTGCACTATTTCAGACTCCTACCGAAGTATACAAGGAACACTTAATCCCAGCTGTCAACATCAAGATGTCTTCAGAGATATCAAGGGTTTGGAAGGATATGTTGGACTATTTGATAGGAAGAAGAGGGAATTCCAAAATTAAGGATTAGCACAATCAGGGCACAATGTCTTCAACGGGTAGAGCACATATTTGGGTAATGGAAAGTGATCCGATGTTCCTAAAGCAGAGCTTTGATCTGGGTCAAACTGGTTCAGTGATGGTTGATTAAGTGAAATTGGAACAGACCCAAATATTTCACTTTGGAAAAAGCAGGATGACAACTGGGATGGGAAAAATTACAGAAGTCTTGTAAGGGGAAACTTGGAAAAAGCATATTAAATCCTTTCAGGAGTCTCATGTGGGAGATTGGGTTATTACTAGGACTGAGGGGAGCAACATACATTCAAAACTACATGGTCTGTCACCATCTTTAAGCAGGTCATCTTTGTTTCCAACTGTGCTGATCAAGAGATTTGGTTTCTATGCAGCACACAAGCTTAGAAAACCCTTGTTTTCTAAGAGGGAATTAATTTTCTAGCAGGCCATCAACTAGTAATTTTTCCCATTCCAGTTATTGTCCTGGTTCATTTATATTTTACAAATTCAGGTCCATTCTGATTTTGCTTCATTGGCCATAACTGAACCTGGAAGAAGAACTTTGAATTCCTGTCCTGAGGCATGGTGCTAATAGAGAATTCAGGAGTTAAACAAACTAGACAGAGACCAGATCATGGTACCTCTGGCTACAGTGGTGAAACATTTGCACTTGCTTCTATGAACAAAATGGAGATGTGGAGGCAATTTGATGGTGGTAGTAATTATCCAATCTTCATTTTAGGAAAATAACACAGGTGACTTGTGGAATGAGTTTAGATAAATGGAAAAATGACAGGTTTGCCACAAGTCACCAAAAAAGATAGTAAATAAAAAGACAGCCTGGGGGGAATGAAAAGGTAGAGACTGAAGGGAACTTGCAGAAATAAAACTCTGTGAACATGATCTAATCATTGTACCTTCTGAAGATATAGTCAGAGTATAAAGTGAGTAATTTTTCCATATATAGCTACTACTTCTCACCTACCTAATGGTAATACATTCTTCCTTTCATATATACCTCACAATATCATTAGGCAGTTGAGTGTTTGAATTTTCAGAAGGGAGGCGCTCTAACATCATAATATCAGTTTAGTAGCATTGGGATGCATCTCCCAAAAGAAGTTTATAATGGTAGAATTGTACTGAGGACTTTATGTAAAAGTTGGGGTTTTGTTGGTTTTTAGCTTGGATTTTCTTGTTTATTTCTTTTGTGTTACAACTTATGTATACCTCTGGTTCATCATATGGGAGCTCTGGTGGCATAGTGCCTAAGGCATTTGATTGCTAACAAGAAGGCTGGTGGTTCAAACCCACCAGCCACTACTCGGGAGGAAAGTTGGGCAATCTACTTCTGTAGTGATACTGCATCAGAAACCCAAGGAGGGGTTGCTACAAGTCAGGACTGACTCCACGGCAGTGAGTTTGGTTTTGTTTAGTTTGGCTTATCATATCCTTTTCCCAGGTCATAGTTAAAAGAAGGAAAAAAAGGGCAACATTCTCTGGACTCCTGACCACATCAGTTTATGCTCCTTGTATCTTGATAGACAGAACATTGAAGGCCATGCTGGGGAAGCCCTGTATCTCTAGAGTTCTGCAAAGCACAACTCCAGCAGGCACTGTTCTCAGCATGGTACAATAGAATGCAATGTAAGAGTTTCCCCTGCTGTCTCCCACATTTTCCTGTCCTTGAACTTTCTGCTAAAAGACTAAAAACCAAACTCAATGCCATCAAGTTGTTTCTGACTCAGAGTGACCCATCCTTAGGTTTCTGAGGCAGTATCACTTTGGAAATAGATTGCCCAGTCATCCTTCTGAGGAGTGGCTGGTGGGTTTGAACCACCAACCTTCTCATTAGCAATCAAATGCCTTAGGCACTACACCACCAGAGCTCCCACTGTATGGGTTAATTGACCATTCCTGCTTTGTTTCCTCAAGTTTTCATCTTGCTTTTTCCCTTTTTCATACCACAAACCCTAAGAAAAAATGAAATCACACACATGCCAACTGTGGCTGTTTTTGATTAGGCATTGTTGTTGTGTTTTCCATTGAGTTGGATCTGACTCCTAAGGACCCCTTCTTGGGTTTCCAAGGTGGTATCACTACGGAAGTAGATCGCCCAACCTTCCTTCCAGGGAGTGGCTGGTGGGTTGGAACCACCACCCTTCTGGTTAGCAGTCAAATGCCTTAGACACTACACCAGCAGAGCTCCTGATTAGGCATTGTTGTTGTTGTTGTTGTTGTTATGTGCCGTCGAGTCGGCAACGACTCATAGCGACCCCTCCTTGGGTTTCCGAGGCAGTATCACTACGGAAGTAGGATTGCCCAACCTTCCTTCCGAGGAGTGGCATTAGGCAGTGTGTATTTGTAGGCTTCACAAGGACTGTCTCTATCTCCCTTGCATTGCTGTTACATTAGATTCTATTTGGTTGGTTTTCATCAGAGTCTTTTTTCCAGTACAAATTCAAATAACAATCTTAATAAGAAGAAATGACTTGTAATAACCAGCTCTCACCAATAAGAAAAGACAGCATGAAGTCTCTTAAGACAAGTAATAATTAAAGAAAATAAAGAGTGGTCATTTTTCAGAAAGTATGTGTGTGTCCAAATTATCCCAGTTACCATAAACATATCTTTCCTGAACAGTTGGCTATCACTGACCTCTCCATTAGGATTCAACGTCACACTTATGATTAAAAACCACAACAAATAATAATAATATTTAAAGAGAATCCTATATATTTATTGTTATGCAAGTACAACATCCTTTATTTATTTATTTCTTCTTGTCCCCTCCCTTTAATATTTCACAGCTCGGAAGATAAATAACAGCAGGTTTAATACTATTGACAGAAGTCTTTCTGCTATGTAAACCTGCTTTCTCTACAAATATATCATGGCCATAAGGGGCAGTGAAAGCAGGATTGAAGATTCATTTGTATATCCCCATAAGCGAAGAGCAAATGAAGCTCAAGCCTGCCTCTCAGAATAGTTAGATGACTCACTCAACCAGCTGCCTAGATCCCCTCTGGCTGGAAATATCAGAACTAGAATTGAATAATATCATATTAAAAGATGAAGAGAAAATATAAATCTACTCTATGTGTTTATATTGTAAAATGTCCTTGCATCTAATTGCAGATATACTGCAAAATATTCACTTTATTTCCAATATCATATGATTGGGCATGATGATTCTATGTGGGAATATTTTGTTTACAGAGTGAATTTTGTGGTTATAAAAGTTACAGAAGATTTTGATTTGGGATGACACTTCTATTGGTTTTTCTGTTTCTAAATGCAATATTGGTGAAAGATGGCAGCCTTAGAAACCGACTTTCTTATTTTTTTCCCAGTTCCTGGCAGTTAACTTTGTGCTTCAGTTCTGTTTTGGAGAGGAAAATCTTGCGTATGAAAGGACATAAGAACTGCCATCTGGTCCTGGTGATTTTTCCATGTCTTGTTTATCTATTAGGTGTAGAACATCTTGTACATTAACTATTATTTGATTTAATAATTCTCATCTGTTTCTCTTGCTTTTTTCCCAAAGATATTTAGCAAATGAGAATATCCCTAAAAACGTGCTTAATAGAAAAGAGAAACCAATAATTCATTTAATGTTTCAGCCTAGGGTCTTCCTTAACAAAGACCAGGCAAGGAATTTATGTTTTTGACTCACTCTTTTCACATTGCATTATATTTTCCGTCCTATATTTGCCAGCTGAGTTGACAGTCCTACTTCCTCCATCCTTCCACTTTTTCTTGACTTACATTGTCAGAAAAGAAGTAACATATGTCTGTGATGAAGAAATTGTATTTTATTAGACACAAACACTGAAACTAAATAGTTTGCCAAGTTATAGAATTGCTGAACATATTCTTTATTACTCTTTTCTTTTAATTTTCTAAAATTATCATGGACTGTTTTATTTATTCTTTATTTTAGTACCTTTTTTTTTGAAATCAGAAATGGTATTTATTCATCAATCTTTTCACTCATTGATTCACTCAACAAATCATGATAGTGTGCCTATTATATGTCAGACACTATGCTATGCAATAATAAGAAACCCCAACCCAACCCACTGCCATTGATTCTGACTCATGGCAACCCTATAGGATAAAATAGAACTGCCCTATATGGTTTCCAAAGTTGTAAATCTTTACGGAAACAGACTACCTCACCTTTCTCCTGTAGAACAGCTGGTGGGTTTGAACCAGTGAACTTTGGGTTAGCTCCTTGCAATGAGAAGACAGTAATAAGGAAACAAGCAAGGTCTAATCTACATGCAGGTTATAGTCTAGAGGAGAAAACAGAAATAAGTCAAATATGTCCACAGTTAATCACATAATTGCTTCTATGGTACAGTCTAATTACCAGATGCTATGAGAAAAGAGGATGACTTTTATTGAGAAGAACAAGAATTCAATTAATGAAAACAAAATAGTCATTCTTCACAGTAAATGTGTATGTTGAAAATACTTCTGCTATAAACAAATCTTTGTGCAACTGTTAGTTAATATCACGAGCCTTTCATATTAAGGCTCAACTTCTAATTGGGAAGAACAGCTACAATGGAAGAATTACAAAAGACTTTGTTGTTGTTACTGCTAAACAACATTAAAGTATAAAAGAGGGCACCTATGCTAGTCTGGAAGATCAGAGAGGGCTTCTCTGGAGAAGTGACTCCTGATGTGAGAAGGCTGATTGGGAGAGAATACTCCCAGCAGAGGAATAGCAGTTTGAAGACCCTGAAGAAAGATGTTGCATTTGTGAATGTTAGAAGGTGGTCAGTTATCTAAAACAGAATGTGTGGTGCAAAGTGAACTTGGGAAAGAGGGCAATAGCCAGACCAGATTGGTAAGCCCATGGTAAATGCTTTCACCTTGATCCTTAGAGTGATATGGTGCCATTCAAGGGTTTTAAGCTGGACAATTGTCATGTAAACAAGGATACTAAACCTGCTGGAACAGTATATTAGGGGCTAAAGTTTAATCCCTAGTTTAAATCACAGAGACAGGATCAAAAGCCAGTACATTTGTATTCTAGGACAGAGATTTAGTAGATTCACATATCAGACTTCAGGAGGAACGGCCTGCCTTTGTACTATGGAATTTTGAAGCTTGATAATTAGGGAGGCACTGTGTAGCCCAGGCACAGAAAGAACATAGCTATATTATGAGGCAGAACCTGGGCTCTAGTCCTCTCCAGGATTTGTGGTTATGGGCAATACCAGCCCTTCCTGTGGCTTGAGCAGGGCACTGAGGTTCAATCCTAGTGTTTGCAGGTATATGATATAGCAAGGTAGTAACGGAATTCTGTCTCAATGTTTTTTTTCTATCTCAATGTTTTTAGGAAAAGAGTGATCCCCTCACATAGCATGAGAGGAGCCTGGAGCCCCAGCCTTGAGATTGGCCAGGATCAATTATCTTAAGTACTGGGTTTTAGGCAATTTTCATGGAGCTCTTGGATAAATTAATCCTTATGTCTCAGCCATATGTTTAATGTTACATTTTAAACTGCTTATACTGTGCACAATTTGAAAGAAGACTGGAGATCACAAGAATGAACAAGGAAAGCATGGCTATTGCAGAAGTCAGGCAGAAGATTACAGTAGTATGAATTAGAGGTGAATGTGAATATAACGGTTGATGGGATTTTGGAGAGGATTTAGTAGTGAAATAGCTAGATTTTGTGATGAACTAGATGGAGGGGTGGTCAGGAAAACGTGTGTGACAAGGTTAGCTCCTAAATTTCTGACTCAAATTGGCTGTATGCTACTTCTTTTTCCCGATAAAGAACATTTCAGAAGATCCAAATCTGGGGAGTAAAATCATGAGTTCGGGTTTTAAGGATTATGAGTCATCTTTGAACATGTGGTAGAGGCACGAGATAATATGGGATAACGCTCAGATAAAAGAACTCTTGCTTTTGTAGCAGAGGGTCTAGAGTCAGGCCACTGATAAAAGAAACAAAAAACACAGCTTTCCACCTACACTAACCAGAGACAGTGCAAAATGGGAGCTTAACAACAAAGATGTCTGTCTCTCATTCATGATACCATGGGCACCAGTATGTTCATAACTTCTGTCTAGCCTCTTAGAAATGTCAAAGTAATTAACTTTGAGGCTGATGTTTATCTTCTGAGATTTGACCTTACAGTGTTATCTTAGAATAGAAAGAATCTTAGAAATCTACTGTATTACTCTTGTATTGTGCAAAGTTAGATTTAAAGTAAGACTAGCTTTATTTGTTTCCAAGGTCTGCTATAACAAAATACCACAGACTTATAAGAACAGAAAATTGTTGTCCTATAGATTTGGAGGCTAGTAGTCTGATTACAGTGAAAACAGTGACATGTGATCTTGGAAAGTTTGTGGAGAATATTATTTCTTGCTTTTCTTTGGCTTCTGGTTGCCACAGGAATTCTTTGGCCTTCAGCTGCAATGTATAACTCAGTTATCGTATGGCCAGTTTTCTCTGCCTAACTTTCTGTGTCCCTTCTCCTCAATTTGAGTGTCATTCAAATTGGGTTAGGACCTACCCTACTGCAGTATAACCTCATGTTAACTAATAACAGCTTCAAAGGCCCTGTCTCTAAACAAGATCACATTCAAAGAGATGAGTGGTTCAGACTTCACCCTATCTTTTTGGAGGACAGAAGTCATTCCATAACAACAGGTGTCACAGACTAGTTTTTTCATTGAAAATGTCATTTTGTTCAAGCTACTCATCACTCTTTTCTGCCCAGCAGCAGGATTCTGTAAATTTGAAAGCTGTTGGAGAGCTAGAACTATAGGTTACTGAGTGGCACAAATGGTTGACACTCATCTACTAACCTAAAGGTTGGAAGTTTGAAACTAACCAGGGCCATGGAAGAAAGGCCATGTGAATTGCCTCCATAAAGATTAGAGCCAAGAAAACCCTATGAAGCTCAGTCCTATTGTGTAACAAAATCAACAGTGGCAATGGGATTTTTGTTATTGTTGTTCAGCATTTGAAGCTGCTGTAAGCCTCCTTCATTCAGATTACTATTGTCCTGCCATACTTCCATCATTCACCCATTTATTTCAGGTACTTAAGGGAAATGAATGATTGTGAATGATGTGATCTGAACCATTCCTTTTTGAGAGTATTATCTTAAAGTTACAACATGTTCCCTGGATGAACTGGTGTGTGTGTGTATACATCACTGTACTGAATATATATTGATATAATTTGTTTTCATAAATAGTGAGATTTCTGTTCTGCAATTCAATTCTCAAAATTTTAATATACCATTTTATTCTTTGATGATAATCCAATCTAAGGCTCTTTAAGCTCCAAGAGTACTTGAATAGACAGTTTAAGATATTTATTTTCTCTGTGCACTGATGAAAGACTTGATTGATTGTGGTAAGACAGGTTTTGAAATGGATATTTTAATAACTCAGTGGTAGATGTCAAAGCACTTACATATGTATATATCTATTACATAAATATCTCCCAAATTTAATAAGAACTAGCGTGTTTAGTGAACAAATATTTAAATCAGGCTTAAACATTAAGTATAAACCCATTCTTCTTTTAAAACAAAGTGGTGCATACAATTGTTTAAGAAGTTCTTGAGTTAGCAATCTATTAAAACTATGATCTGAATTTATTTATGTTGCTGTTGTTAGGTGTCACTGAGTCAGTTCCAACTCATAACGACCCAATGTACAACAGAACGAAGCACTGTCCTATCCTGCGCCATCCGTACAGTCATTGCTATACTTGAGCCCATTGTTGAAGTCCCTGTGTCAATCTATCTTGTTGAAGGTCTTCCTCTTTTATGAAGACTCTCTACTTTACCAAGCATAATGTCCTTTTCCAGAGATTAGAAACATGACCCAAAGTAAGTGGGACAAAACCCTACTATCCTTGGTTCTAAGAAACATTCCAAGTGTACTTCTTCCAAGACAGTTATTTGTTCTTCTGGCAATTCATGGAAAGTATATTCAATATTCTTTGTCAAAACCATAAATCAAAGTCATCAATTCTTCTTCCTTATTCATTATCTAGCTTTTCTGAGTATATGAGACAATTAAAAATACCATGGCTTAGGTCAGGCACATCTTAGTCTTCAAATTGACATTTTTGCTTTATAACACTTTAACAAGATTATTTGCAGATTTACCCAATGCAATATGTCATTTGATGTCTTGATTTTTGCTTCATGAGTGTTGATTGTCGTTTCAAGTGAAGTGAATTCCTTGACAACTTCAGTCTTTTCTCCGTTTATCATCATGTTGCTCATTGGTCTAGTTGTGAGGATTTTGATTTTCTTTATGTTGAAATGTAATCCATACTGAAGGTTGGAGTCTTTGATCTTCATCAGTAAGTGCTTCCAATCCTCTTTGATTTCAACAAGCAAAGTTGTGTTATCTTCACAATGCAAGATGTTAATGAATCTTCCTCCAATCCTGATGCCATATTCTTCTTCATATAGTCAAGATTCTCAGATAAATTATTCAACATATAGATTAAATAAATATGGTGAAAGCATACAATCCAGATATTCATCTTTCCTGATTTTAAACTGTGCAGTGGCCCCTTGTTCTATTTGAATGATTACTTCTTGTCCCATGTACAGTTTCTGCTTGTTCTGGAATTCTGATTCATTAGTGTTATCCATAATTTCTTATGATCCACACAGTCAAAGGCATTTGCATAGTCAATGAAACACAATTAAACATCTTTCTGGTATTCTGTTTTCAGAAAAGATCCATCTGACATCAGTAATGATATCCCTCATTCTATATCCTAGTTTGGGAGCTCTGTTAGCATAGTGGCTACAACACTTGACTGCTAACCAGAAGGCTGGCGGTTCAAATCCACCAGCCACTCCTTGGAAGCAAGATGGGGCAATCTACTTCCGTAGTGATACTGCCTCGGAAACCCAAGGAGGGGTCACTATGAGTTGGGTCCGACTCGACGGCAAACAACAACAACAATATCCTGGTTTGAATCTGGCTTGAATTTCTGACAGTTCCTTTCTATGTACTGCTGCAACTATTTTTGAAATATTTTCAGTAAAATTCACTTGTGTGTGATACTAAGGATGTTGTTAGGTAATTTCCACATTCTGTTGTATCACCTTTCTTTGGAATGGGCACAGATATGCATCTCTTCTGTCAGTTGGCCAGGTAACTGCCTTCCAAATTGCTTTCCATAGACGAATAAGCACTTCCAGCATTGCGTATATTTGTTGAAACATTTCCATTGGTCAGTTACTGGAGCCTTATTTTTCACCAGTGCCTTCAATGCAGTTTGGACTTCTTCCTTCAGTACCATCAGTTCTTGATCATATGCTACCTCCTGAAATGTTTGAAGATCAACAAATTCCTTATGGTACAGTGACTCTGTGTGTTGCTTCCTGCATCATCCAATCTTTTGTCCATAGAATACTTCAATAATGTAACTCAAGGCTTAAATTTATTTATAGCTATAAAAAAAGGAGTAGTCAATTTAAAACTTAAACTATAAATCATTATACATTCTTACATTTTTTAAAAAAAAGAACTAAATAGACTGTAGTAAGGAAAATAACTTAAAAATTGTAGCTTCTCTTTATCTAATTTTTTGTTTGTCATCTTTTCCTTGTGTAGGATAAAGCAACCCCAGAATAAGTTGTCAGTCATTCATCATCCTCTACTCACTTTAAATTATACTTAGAAGATAGGTTAGATCAGGAAAAACATTTATTCCTACATAATGTGTAGCCATTGGCTTGAATCAGTTGAACAGGCATTAATTAACAGAAATTCCCTAAGGACCATCAAGAAAGCTGTGTTTGCCTCCACTAAATCCAGAAGGCAGTTTGTAAAGTTCAAAGGAAAGATAGTTTTAAGAAAGTCAAGTCTTAAATTGTATAACACAACTCACTGAGAGATCCAAGTTAATTGGATGAACCCCAATTAGAAAGCATGCAATAAGAAAGTGAAATGTTTTTGCTATGTAAGGTTTTTTTTTTCTCCCTATGATTAATCTAAAAGAGAGTCAATTTTACTCTTGATATTGGAAAGTATTGGTATATATTGATAATTGAAATAGCATACATTAACACTTGTTAAAATTTTGATGTGCAGAAGATAGATGCCTTTGCATCCCAAATACATTGAACAGAATAGTTTAACTGTAAGTTTCCTCTTCTCTAATGGAGGATTATTCAGCTCTCAGACCGAAGGTCCCTAGGGGTGGGGAAAGTATTTGGCAATGTGCTAGTACTTTTATTTATTTATTTGTCTAATCCGTAGCAGAAGTTATTCTTTTTTTCTTAAACGTTATTTTATTGTTATTTAGAATGTACACAGCAAAACATACACCAACTCAACAATTTCTACACAAACATTTTAGGGACATTGATTATGTCTTTTCAGTTGCTCAAACAATCCCACCCTCCTTTTCTGAGTTGTTCCTCCCTCATTAACATAAGCTTATTGCTCCTTAAGATTCCTATTTAATCTTTCAAGTTGTAGTTGTCACTTTGATCCCATATAGATAGTTCTTAAAGAGCTCTATTGTTGTTCTTATGTGTCATGGAGTCCAACTTGACTCATACCAACCCCACTCTAGACAGACCTTTTTTACTGGTTAAGCTATTTGATTTTAAGAAGAAGTAAGGAGATATTTTTGGTTTCAGGTTTAAAGATTATCTCATGGCAACAGTTTCAGGAATTCATCTACCCTCCAAAGATCTAGAAAATCTGGAGCCCAAGAGAGTTTGAAATTTTGTTCTGCATTTTTCCCCTTTTGGAAGGAATTTTCTATGGAATCTTTGATGAAAATGTTAAGTAATGATAGCCAGGCATCTTCTAGTGTCATGACAAAGGAGGCAATTGTTCATAGAAGCAGTTAGTCACACATTCCATATCCTCCTTTTAAATCTACAAAATGATAGCTGTTTACCAGAGTATCATTATTTCCATTCTGTGAAAGTTGAAAAAAATAACCACCTATTTTCTAATATTACTCTTTGATAGAACATTTTAAACACTAAAAGGTGAATCTACTGAAAATTAACCAACTAATTTGATGTATCATCTTTGAAGGAGGTAAAATCACATTCTACACATGCATTTTCAAACAGGCTATATTTTTGTCATTATATTTTGGATGTCATCCTTATTTTGGTATAACTAGTGTTATATTGGGAATCTCTGATATATTTACAAAATGTAATATATTTTCACAACTTTTGCAAGTATAGTATTTTTCTTTACTTGATTTATATTGCCTGTAGTCAAAAGTCATGATTTTTGAAGTTCCTAAATATTAAAGTATTATAATCCCCTTCTTTACCTCAACTCAAAATGTAAACCATACTCAAACTGTGATAAATGTGTTATGAAGTACATGAAGCATCTTTTCATATAATGTCTGCTCTGACACGTTTCTATTGAAATACCAGATATCAAATTCCTAAGCCATTATTTTTTGCTATTATCTCCATTATTATTATAATTTGCTATCCTTGAGGTTTGCTGGTATTCTAAATAGTTGCTTATTTTATTTCTGGTTTCATCCAGCAGAAGATTTGCCTTGCTTTACTTTGTATCATCTCCCAACTATTAAGTAAGAAATTTTCTGCAATTGAGGGAGAAAGCCAGTCACACAGCTGCAACATGAAATCCCCCTAATCTATCTCCTTTATTATCATCCTTAATTATTGCCTCAATGCAAAATCTTATCTTTCAGCATATTTCTTTCAAAGGGGATTTTCACAGTGGTTTAGTTTTTATTTCATCTTTATTTTTAACTTATTGTTCTATCAATATTAGTTTATTTAATTGTTTTATGAACAATCAACATTTTAAGCATAGTGTCAGACAGTAAGTCACAACAATTTGCACAGAGTTAAATATTTGGCCAAAAATAAATATCAACTGAAAAAAATAAGTGCCAAAAGGATTTACCCCAAACTACACCCTGCAATTTTTTAACACAAAATCAATGTAAGTGCTATGTTTTCAGAAGAGCTTACAGTGAGTTAGGTAAGAAGACTTCATTCTATGAATCAATAATAGAAAGTCTCCGCAGTATCTTAGTTCTTTGGAAATTTGAATTTGACTTCAAATAGATGCTTAAACAAAGTATCTGCTTACCATACCTCTCTAGCACTTGGCTAGATCTGGTGTGATGCAAATGGTAACAGGGATATACTTGGGAGGAGGACCTGCTCAAGATTTGAAAGAGACAGGAAAAAGAATAGCAGTAGAAGGCTTGTTTAGTCAAATGGTCCTAATTGCCACACACCCTCCTATGAACTCGTGCTCCTCTCCTCTCCTCTCTTTTCTCCTCCTTCTTTCTCCGTCTCCTTTTCTTTCCCCTCTGTCCTTTCCTTCTCTCTGTCTTCTTCTTCCTTTTCCTTTCTGTTCTTTCTCTACTCTCTTCTCACTTCTCTCTCTCTGTCTCCTCTCTTTCTTTTTACATATTCCTCCTGCTTTCACTACCCTCTAGGTTTGTAAATCAGCTTTGACACCTCTGTAGCAAATATGGATATCATCACCTGTTTTTGGTGATAAACTAAAAGGTTGGTGTTTTCCAGTAGATTTTATGAAACACAAAGGAAACACAGGAGCAAAAGGTATTGAAACGTAACAATTGCTCTGCTTTTAAAGTAGAGGTTGCTGCTCTTTACAATCTTACTCATAAATCTTGTCTGTTTTACTCATTATCTGAGATGCCACAAGATGCCTATGGTGATGACACCAGTTAGCAGGTACCTTATATGAATTCTTTCTTCTTAACTACCACTCTCCATTTGTTGTATTTCCTATAGAACAAGAGTTGCATACTGTACATCTTGACACTTATATTGTTCTCTAGATGTTAACTGGTGTTTTGCTTATTAAAATATAGATAATTATCTGTAAATCTCATTCCAATGAATGGTCCAATGCCTTGCCCAATATCTGTAAATGCCTAAGAGCTAATGTTTTTACAGTCATATCTAGCTCCAACTTTTTTATTTTCTTGGATTAATCCAGTTTGTAGCTCATCTCACTCTCCAGCAACAGTTATTTTTGTTTTGACCCGTGCCGTGTTAACCCACAACCTTAGAACACACTTTAAAAAAAAAAAAACCTCATTGCTGTGGAATCAGATTTGACTCATAGTGACCCCACCTTGGCTTTCTGAGGAGGTATCTCTATGGAAGTAGATTGTCCAGTCTTCCTTCAAAGGAGTGGCTTGTGGGTTTGAACTGCCAGCCTTCTGGTTAGCAGTCAAATGCCTTAGCCACTACGCCACTAGAGCTCCCTGGAACACACTTAGCAGTCTTAATTATCATGAAATAAATAAATAAATAAATAATACATAAACAAATAAATTTTAAAAGCAACTCATAAGATATTTGTGTTTTCTATCTTGTAGAAGCATTGGGATTTACATCTGGAGAGGCCAAAAAAAAAAAAAAAAAGATTAAATTGAATATTAGATAACTTTGTTCCTAATATTTCTTTGGTTATTTGTACAAATTTAAGAATGTGTCTCCCAGTTTGTTCCTCCCATTTTCTATTTTTGTCTCTTATTACTTCCCTCTCTTACCATCCCACCCGTCCACTTCTTTCTTTCCTCTTCTCCCTTCTCCTCACATCTTCTCTCTTGTCCTTTCTGCCCTTCTATTTTACTCTCTACCTACCCCTTTTCAATTAGAAACCTAAATTAATACCATTTTTTAATACAGAGATGTTCTAATTTTTCCGCCTTACCTCTGGGCTTCTTTTTGATACCTCTGTTTTTGTTTTGTTTTGTTTCCACCATGAATGGTAAAGGTAGCTTGAAATTTTTTGAGTGAGATTTATCCCCTATAATCCTAAATTTTCTTCTTATCCTTATGGACCAATGGTTTTAAAATATTTATTAGAACACAATAGCATTTGGTTGATTAGCATTATATATGTATAGTAATTACAAGGTTGGTTTCAGTCCCATAAGCAGGAACACATACTGACCAAGCTTTTTACTGTTTGAAAATAAACTGTACCTTACTAAACCCCTCCTCCAGTTTTTAGTTGCTATAAAATGCAATTCCAGGCAGAGTTTATGGACTATCCTTGTTGGGTACCCTAAATGAAAGTAACAACCTAAACTACTTTGCTCTTAAGAGAGATCAGGGAACTAATTTAATGTTACAAAAATGATAAACAAGTGAATTGAAAGCTATTTAGTGATGCTCGCAAGCATCTCAGTCCATATAAGCATATGGCATATATCAAGAGTCACTCTGCCATCAGAGTCCTCTGCCACCTCTTCTGGAAAGTGGCTGGAAAGGTCTCTGTGATTAATTGTCCTAGGGTCTGGGAACTTATATGTTCTCATTCCAACACAGCAAAACTGAATTTTAAAAAAAATGTGGCTCGATTTTTACCAGTTTTTGAGGCAAAAACCATGTTAAGATGTACTGGTTCCAAGTGCTGCCTTGGGCAGCATCACAAGTAAGGAACAGAAAACAAATAGAGAGACAGATTTTGATAGCAAATGAAACTCCTGATTGGCTGAGTCAATTTCCATTAAGGGTAATGAAAATAGGCAAAATTATTAAAGAAATTCCCAGAAGGGAGGAAACATCTCAGGATAAAAACTTACCATAGAAATTCTTGTATTTTGCTGCCAGTCTAGAAATAAATCTCCTCAGATATACAGGGGCTCTTTTATTACTAGTAGCAAGAGCTAATTCAAGTGGACTCCTCCAAATATGGGAGGAGAGGGGCTTCTCCCCAAATGGGTTAATATATAATTCTTACAAAGTCATTCAGATATACATGCCTTCTTCTCACATAGCTGATATTCCATTAGAAATATTTTAGTAGGAATCACAGCATGTCATAAGAAAAAATCCTTAAATTACTACTTACTATAATATCATACCTATAAGAATACTATGATTATCCCCATTTTATAAAGGAGGAAATAAAGTCTAATGGGTATTTATTGACCTAATATGGCTTGCCTTCTAAGTGGCAGAATCAGGATTTGAATTAAAATCTTTAAATTTTTGACTCCGTTCCCCAAATCACATTATCTTGACAAACTGATCTAAAGATCAGGTCAGAAGGAGTGCCAGAAATAAA
>NW_006921782.1:5396788-5416336 GCF_000298275.1 Orycteropus afer afer | reverse complement strand
TATATATAAATATATATATTTATATATTTCTCCTTTGTCTCTAATTCACAGTGGTTTCTAGTTTTGTTGCAATCTTAATATATATGTTTCTGTTTGTAAGCTGCCAACTTTGGTACCTAGCTAATGGCAAACTCTCTTCACGTACTTCTAAATACTACATAATTAATTCTGTCTACTTTGCTTGCTTATCATGTGCTTAGAACAAGTCATTCCATTCCTTCTGAGTGTAAACCCCTCTGATGGTGTAGTGCCTAAGGTATTTGACTGCTAACTAGAAGGCTGGTGGTCCAAACGCACTCAGCCTCTTCTTAGAAGGAAGACTGGGCAATCTACTTCTATAGAGATACCACCTCAGAAACCCAAGGAGGAGTTGCTATGAGTCAGAAAATGACTCAACAGCAGTGATTTTTTTTTTTTTTTAATATTTTCATTCAGAGGAAAAATGGACAGAAAAGAAACTATGAAAAATATTCATTTTGGTTTTTAGGTTTGATGGTTTAAGCTTACCTTTTTTCTTGGTAAAGCTGAGACTGAGGGGAAAAAAAAATGAAGGTAGAAAATAAAGTAATAAGGAAGAAGAGAAGAAGAAGACGAGGGCTAGAGACTGACGATGGTCTGTGTCCCCCCCCCCCAAAAAAAAAAAGTTAGTTTTTGCTTAATTCTCTGCTGCTCTGTGGTTCATACTCCTTTGCTGATGTAGAAACCTACCACTCCAGAACTAATACACTTGCTCTCCTCACATGAATCCTAATTGATTCCACCAGGGCCCCCCCACTCCTGTCCTACCTCCAACATGGCATTACCATGTGCGCCTAGGAGACTTGAGGCAATCCCCATTTTCTGCTTTCCTTCTAGCCATGTATAGAAAGGATGAGGAAGAGAAGGAGGGTGACAGAGGAGGTAATTTTGGAAGATAATGAAAGACTTTAGAGAAAGTCATTCATGGAGAAACCTGTGCCCTGAAGACAAATGAGGAATAGACAGAGGTAGACAAGTATTAAGATTGGTTAGGTGATGAAGGTCTAGGATTCTGCAGAGATATGCTGGAAACTTTATTCCCATCATTATTAGTTAAGCAGCTTTGTGTGTGTATTATGCAGCAGCATGTACAATGTGTCCTGGGCAGAGAAAACTGATGTCAGGGACAATCGTTGCATTACTACTAAGATAGGAATAAAGCTGGATCAGGGATTAAACTGGGGCTTGCTAATGAAAATGAAGAACAAGGGACAGATGCATGCTCCCTGATAAGAATGGGTCACCCTCTAGGTTTGAGCAAAGAAAGTTAATGAGGACAGACTTCAAAATCAAATAACTCTCAAGGATGACATTCTTCACAGCAACAAATGTGTGTTAGAAGTTTGTGTGAGGGTGGATGCCAAGATAGGCCTGAGAGGAGGGACTTCCTAGGGCACAGAATGAAGTGTAGGAAGCACACAGAGACAAATCAGAGTATCACAGGAGATAACTCCAGCCTTGCCCTTGTTTAAGGAGCCCTTGTGGTGCAGTGGTTAAGCGCTCAGTTGCTAACTGAAGGGCCAGTGATTTAAACCCACCAGCCACTCTTCAGGAGAAAGAAGTGACAGTTTGCTTCCATAAAGATTGTTGTTGTTGTTGTTGTTATGTGCCGTCGAGTCAAACCCGACTCATAGCGACCCCTCCTTGGATTTCCGAGGCAGTATCACTACGGAAGTAGGATTGCCCAACCTTCCTTCTGAGGAGTGGCTGGTGGGTTTGAACCACCAGCCGTCTGGTTAGCAGGCAAGGGTCTTAGCCACTATGCTACCAGAGCTCCCTCCATAAAGATTACAACCTTGAAAACTCTAAGGGGAATAAATACTATACTGTCCTGTAGGGTTGCCATGAGTCAGAACTGATTTGAGGTAATGGGTTATGGGCCCTTGTTTAGGCTCCAACTCTTCCTCTTTCGACTCTCATCCATTTCCCAGTTCTCCTTTCTCTAAAGTCATTTATTTCAGTAGCGATATTCAACCTTTTATCACTTCAATTGCTCCGCCTCCTGCTACCATCTACCCCTTGTTCCTTAAAAATTCCAAGCCAGTTTCACTTTTCTTAATTATAAGCTATATTTGATAACTGCTTGGAGTCACCGATCTCACTTCTCCCAGCTCCTTTTGCAGTGCTGCCCTCAAGCCACTGAACCAGAATCCATGGCATCATGAAAAGCAGGCATCCCTGATCAATTCTGTAAGAAATGGCTCTTTTCTCTGCTAATAATGGGTTTGATAACAGGTTTGCCATGGGAGAGTGAAGAATTTGGGAACATTTAGCTCATCTCTAATAGACTCTGGTGGTACAGATATTAAGCACTCAGCTGTTAATTGAAAAGGTGATAGTTTGAACCCACTCAGTGGCTGTGCAAGAAAAAAGACCAGGTGATTTGCTCAAGTAGAGATTACAATGTAAGAATCGCTATAGAGCCATTCTATATAGAGATGCTATGAGTTGGAATTGACTCGAAAGCACACACCCCTAACAGCACATCTTTGTAAAGTCTTTTGTGATTTCCTAGATAATCAATTTCAGAGCCTTGAGTTGATGATGGTAGTAGAAGGGAACAAGGGGCAAACAGAATAGGACTGACAGAAGTAGAGAAAACAAGAGATAAGGAAAATAGAGTTAACTTGTTTGGAGTTATCTGAATAGCCAGTATGTCTTTTCTCAGTTGTAGTAAAAGTCTCAGTGAGCACTTGCTTGAACAATTTATCTCAGAAAGATCAGCACAAGGCTGGTCCCCATGAGGCAGAGGTTAAAGATGTCCCAAATGTCCAACCTACTGTGCCACTCCATCATTTCAGACATTAATTCCTCCTCCTCCCAGTAATTTCCCCTGTTTTGGGGTTCTGTATTTCGCTGTAATGCCTCACAGAACTCACAGACACACAAGGGATTATCTCATATAGTAGGGGTGGAGGCTAGCAGGCTGGTGAGTCCCAGGTCCGTGAGTAGGTCTGGTGGATCCTCCCAACTCTCAGGGTTTGATAAGCCTCGATCAGCAGATCAGATGATGGCTGCTGTCCCAAATCCAGGGGTGAGATGAGGATGAGCCAAAACACAAAACCGGAGCCAGAGGAAGGTGAACCTTCCCAGGAGATTCGTAGGTATACCCTCAGGGAAGCTAAAGGTCATGTGATTTGAATTTTACCTTGCATCAAGGCATGATTCAAGATATGTTCCACCTGTGTTGCCTCAATAAAAATAACCTAAGTGGATGGCTTTAACAATCAGCAGCTCAAGGCAAATCCCACCACAGAGCTGAGTGCCAGTCATTACAGGGAATGACTACTACCAGCTGCCCAGCCAAGTTGATACCTGACCTTAACTACACCACACCAAACAGGCATGGATAATAGGATTTACAATATATCGCAGAATGGAGGACAGTGGCTAGAAGGGCCACATCAAGCAATTCACCACAGGACTTCAATATAATCTGTTGTGTGCCATCGAGTTGATGAGTAAATATGACTCTTACAAAAGAAAGTCTATCTTACATATCTTCTCCGTACCCCACTTCCTCAATTTAGGTCTCTCTCATGAGAATGTATAACATATGAGTCACAATCATTGAGGGAGGGTCATCCTGCAAAATCTTCACTCCCCCTGCCATTAGCAGGGCACCTCAATCTAAGCATATTGGAAAAAGTGTGTTAGATACAGAAACATGTTATTTCAAGTAATAGCATTAACTTTTGTATTACGAACCTCAGGAGCACAGGGCGGGAGGAAATGAGGAGAGGGCCAGGACAATTGAGGCTTTTATTGGATTGGTAGGCTTTTAGCCAAGCCCTGCTACTTTGAAAGCAAACAGCATCTCTCTGCTTGCAGAGGTAATGGAGCTGTTTCAGGAATAAGAAAAGACCAGAACTTATCATACCTCACAACAATGGGTTATATCTCTTAACTTACTTATGAGGTAAGATAGAGGCCCTTCCCTTCCGCCCTGGCTCCTTGTACTGTTTTCCCTTGATGGAGCTCTGAGCTAATGAAGTCAAGCTGCGTAAATCCCAGAGGAAGGCAGACAAGAAAGAGACAAAGAAAGGGAAAGAAATGGACTTGCAATAAAGAGATAAAGGATAATTGAAGAGAGTTCATTTTGAAAAAAAACAAAAAAAAAGAAAGAAAGAAGAATAGAAAGAAAAGAGACCCAGCAGACAAGAATCTGGTGAGAGAGAAATAAAAGTAGGAAAAAAAAAATGATTTAAAGAAAAAGAGAGAAGTCAAATTGATCTGAAATCATCTCTGCTGAGAACCAAGGGCCACATCTCACTGCCTGTTGTCAGAGCTGTTCATAATCTCCTGTTTTTTTTATTTCATGGAGCAACTTTTGGGTCACCTGCTTCTTAACAAAGGTAATTGTCACATATACTTTATAATTCATAGGCCTGCGTTGAATATTTGTCTTTGGAAAGAACTGAATGGATAAAAGTTGTGTTCCATCAATGAGCAATCATTTTAAAGCACTAGAAGCAAAAATAACCATTCTTTCTTGGGGCTGAGGAGGAAAGGATATAATGAGTCTTACTGTGAGGTTCTTTAACAACTCAGGATACATTTCTTTGCTCCTCTCACCATCTTCACAGGACTACAGTGAAAAACAAAATATCCGAGCAAATAGCACAAGAGGGAGAGAGGTTCGCTACAGGTAGAGCTCAGCGTTCTTGGCAGGTGTGAGAGTTGAGTATAGTGCAGCATTGCTGCCCTCTAGTCTCCAATAGGACTTGCAGACACTTTCCCTTTTGTTAAAAGAAATCTAGTGTTGTCTTTAACTTGCAGAGTGGCTGACCTATTGAGCTGCCATCTGCTGTTTAACTCTCTTTTGGGACTAAGCCCATAGAAAGAAATAGGTAGGACAGGGAGGTGAACACAGGATAAAAAGGAGAGTGAATGAAAGGAAACAGATCTAAGTAAATATGATTCTACACTGACTACCCACTTCATCCATCCTGTTACATTCTTCTTTCCAGTTTCGTTTCCTCAGATTGCCTTTCTATTCTTGGTTGCACATTTCCTCTTTTCCTCTCATTTCTCATATCCTCCTTGTATTTTTTTTCCTTCTTTTTCCATTGTTCCACATTTGTGGAATTATTTATTTAATCTCTGTGCAGCACACTGTGAAGGATACAAAGAAGCAGCTGGTGGGTTTCTGACTTCTAGAAGCTCCTAGTCAAGCTGATGAAACAAAACTAATAAACATGAACCATTTAGCAAACAATAGTCTGATGCTAAGATGTGTGAGGGAAATATGAAGCGAAAAATACAATTGTATTGTTTTTCCTGCTTCTGGCTATAAGTGCAACAGGCCACGCTTCCAAACAGTTAAGCGATGGCAGGACAAGGTTTAAATCTATTTCACTCAGCCTGTGAAGGACCACTCAGAGTTTATGTGTCAGCAAAAAGAAAGAGCTTGGCACAGATCCTCCAGAACTCAACATCAGGGCCAGGCAGAGCTTTGGAATTCTCTTTGAGCCGGGAAGCCATGTGTCTGCATAATAGTCCGATAGTAGTTCAAGTCTTTCCATTTCTCATTCCTATTCTGTTTTCTATATGTTAAAGAAAAAGTGAGGCACAGAGGGAGATGGGGGAGGGGAAAGAAGAGGAAAAGTGTATTTTGATGTGAAGATAAAGATGAAGCACTGAGACACACACACACACACACACATACACAGATGTTTCACCCCTCCTTTTTTTTTTTTTTTTTGGTCACCTAGTAGTTGTTTATCTAGACTATTTGTTATGATACACATAGCCCCATGTTGAGATACATCCAGAGTTACTGACCACAGCAAAGACAAGAAGCCATATTTTCCCAGAAGTTGAAAACATTTGTGTATCTGTATGTATTTTCCATGGAAGGAAAGGAAATCTGTTTTAGAGTCAGGCCAGAGAAAAGAAGAGATTGAGCAGTTCTTCCTCCTTCACTAGCCATAGTCCTGAAGTTGGTCCAAGAGGACTCAGAGATCTATGTTGCATCTCTTCTTTCTGCCCTATCCCTGCCCCACTTTTGCCTTATCTTTCTTCAAACACCTCTTCAACCTGGGATACAAGAATCAAACCTGAATTGATAACAGGCATGGAGGCTAGAGCAGATTTTCATGATGACTGCAGGCTTGTGAAGGAGGAGGAGTGGGTAGCAGACTCCAGTCTTATCCTGAATCTAAGCGGTTGCCATAAGGATCCCCTAAAACTGCCTCTGACTTTTAATTACAAATATGTCATTAAATTAATGATGATCATCAAACAGGCCCAAATCCCTTAACATAAAGCACAATGCGTAACAAAAAGTATATGAAGTATAAATATTCTGCAGTCCAAATTGTGCAAACATTGATGGTTTTATTTTTTGGTGTGACTTCATCAACATTTCATTTGATTATATATGTATAAGGAGCTCTGGTAGCATAGTGGCTAAGACACTTGCCTGCTAACCAGACGGCTGGCGGTTCAAACCCACCAGCCACTCCTCGGAAGGAAGGTTGGGCAATCCTACTTCCGTAGTGATAACTGCCTCGGAAACCCAAGGAGGGGTCGCTATGAGTCGGGGCCGACTCAATGGCACATAACAACAACAACAACAATATATGTATAGGTCAATGATCTAACTGTGATGCTGTGTATTATATAGACTATATCACAGAATTAAAAATGAGTTAAAATGTTTCCAAGAATATCAGTTTTTCTCCATCCCAAAACAGAATCCAAAATTAATTTTGAAAGTTGAAAACATTTGGGTGTCTGTATATCCCCGTTTGATTAATTATAAATATTTCTGTATATAAATCGTAAATTTCACCAACTCATTGATGAAGTCTCATAAACTGTCTTAGATGAGAACTGTAATCTTCTGAAACATTTGAAACCAAGACTGTCCTTCAAAGGTTTGTGTTCCTTAGACCTATAGCATTTTCCCAAATCCAGCGAAGAGCTTTGATAAAGACACGGGGCGCTTGCTTTCAATAGCTTTACTATCTATACATTTTGCAGTAAACCATCAAATCCAGCATAACAATTCTGGCCTAGGAAACTAAGCTCATCTTGCCTGCTCCTCTAAGAAGGGTTCTCAAGATGTTCTGTAGAGGGTCTACAGGTCAAGCAGCTAAGGGCAATCAGAATGATCATAATTGGGACCAAAAGAATGTGAAGAAATAATGCTTTTCTATCACAGGAGTAAGAACAAAAAAATACGAAGAAACTTCTGAGATTAAGATGACTCAATAAAATCAAAATTATGTCAGTAAAGTTAATCTCCCTTCCTCTTATCCAGTCGACAAATTGATTTTAAGCTATTAGGATGAATCATTTGAAATTGCCATTTCTGTTGATCAAAATGGTTGCATATCAGCAATTTCATATGGTTCAAGGGGATACTTCATTTATTTCAGCACATTTCTTCCCTGTTTAAACACTCTAATATCCTATTATTACTTAACTCATGAAAAACAAAAAATTAAGTGTCTGGAAACCAAGAGTTCACCTTACCTGGGAGATATTATTCTTCCCTGTTTCTTAGTTGGTAAAGACCTAACATTTTCTTTTTATTTTTCATCTTTTCTCTTGTAATTCTCTATCTCTTCTATGTAATCTGAAAATTCCAAGTTTCCTTCAAGTATTAGCACATAATTCATATTAAACAAGAGGATTCCCTGCCAAAAATTATACTTTACTTATACGTGTCTTCCTAGAATATCTTCTAGAAAGATGACTGTGCAAATCAGTGATAAAGATAGCATATGCATAAAAATATACACTCACCTAGGAAGACATCATTATTTCAGCCATCAGTGCTTTGTATACCTGAGTAAACTTTAAGTACTTCCAAGACAAAAATCTCCTTTTTATTTTACTTTTTAATTTTTTTAAATGCCATCAAGTCAATTCTCACTCACAGTGACACTGTAGAATAGCATGGAACTTCCCCACAAGGTTACCAAGACTATAATCTACAGAAGCTGACTGCCACTTCCTTCTCTGGCAAAATGGCTTGTGGGTTCCAACTGCCAACCTTTCAGTTAGTAGCTGAGTGCTTAAGCACTGCACCACCAGGGCTCCTTATTTCTATGTAGTAAGCACAAACTACCAATCTAAGCACTGTGAGCAGACTTTAGATAGCAACTTCCCATCCAACTCTCTGGGACTGCAATTTTTGAATACATATTCCTCCAGTAAGTACTGGTTATGGATCATGAAAGAAAGAAAAATAACACAACAGCAATCAGCTAGACTCTCCTCCCCAAACCTGCCTCCAGTTCTGATTGTTCCAAATTATCACTTACCCAATAAATCTGTTAACAAAGTGGCTGGCTAAAGACACATGCCAGGCACACAGTAAATCACTACTATTGGAGATGATGAAATATCATTATAGCAATAATAACAGAAAGTCACTGAGTGGTTACTATATGCCAGATGCTATTTTGAGCTCATCAAAAGCCTTATCTCATTTAATCTTCAAAACTGCTATGAGATCAATAGAGTTTTATAGTTGGGAAAACTGCAGAAAAGAGTAGCTAAGCAAATTGCCTATGTTCAATCACTAGTTAGTTGAGGAGGCTGCATATAGATCCAATGAGTCCAATTTCAGGGCCTACATTTTAAACTATATAATTGAACCCCCTCCTTTTATAACATGTTGTTCTAGAGAATGAAGGATCTTTGTTTTCTACTGAGTCCTACTCTAAACTAAATGACTTTCCCAAGATCACACAGCTACACTAACTGAACTAGGACAGAAACATGTTTCTTCTTGACTGCTAACCAGAAGGCTGGCGGTTCAAACCCACCAGCCACTCCTCGGAAGGAAGGTTGGGCAATCCTACTTCCGTGGTGATACTGCCTCGGAAACCCAAGGAGGGGTCGCTATGAGTCGGGGCCGACTCGACGGCACTTAACAACAACAACAACAACAAAGTTGACTCCTAATCCAGATCCAGTGGTGTTCCAACTACATTTCATGAACAACATGAGAAAAGTGACATTCAGAAGAAGGAATAGGAATTTCATTTTGGCCTCCAAGGATTAGAAGTTCATAATTTTTTAAAACTCTATTCTTGAGCCATTGCTTTCTTTAGGTAATAGGAGAAATCTTGTCTTAACACTAGAACAAAAGAGAAAAATGAGAAATGCATGGTTTTATTCTATCCTTTTCAGGTCATAATATTTTGGAGCCATCTCAGGTTATAAATATGCACTATTCATATTAATGTTTCCATTCATTTGCGGGTTTCCAGTAGCCTTTCATGGTGTGCAGAAAGCTGTTCACAATTGGAATTTTACCAAATGTACCTGGAATTCTGCCTACAAAAACACCAATGCAGCTCATACTTGCAGAGAAATGAGAGACATGCAGTGCTTTTAAGAAAAACCCTAGTGAATACACACCAAAATTCAGTAGCCCTGTTATATGGCATTGTGAGAATTATCAATTTAAAACTGATACGTACAAAGTTTTTAAAAGCAAGAACAGAAAAATATCATAATGCTGGCTTTGGTAGCTGGTTTTAGTCCTAATTTCTTATAGATTATTCTATTCTGGACTTTCTTTCTTTTTATTCTGTTATTGTACCACAAAAATGGAACTGACCTTGGGTGGTTCTTGACAGAGCAGCCGATGCTTCCATGCCATCTGCCTTCATCCATGCTTCAACATAGAGTGTTAGAACTTGAGTTACCATCACTTGCTGGCATCATATCGAAATATGCATCATTGGTGGTCTCTTAACTTTCTGACTTGCACTCTGCCCCTTCTCCTTTGTTTAATGCTCCTTGTTTAATGCTCTCTTCCCTCCCTATGTTCAAAGCTTTAGCAAAAACAAACCATAGAAACACAAGTGCAGAAAGGACAAACATTTCAGGGAGTTAATATTGATTTTTGAATTTTAGATTCTAATCTTGATTTTAGGAGCTCTGGTAGCGTAGTGCCTAAGGCACTTGACTGCTATCCAGAAGGCTGGCAGTTCAAACCCACCAGCCACTCCTCGGAAGGAAAGTTGGGCAGTCCGCTTCCGTAGTGATACCGCCTCGGAAACCTAAGGAGGGGTCACTATGAGTCAGGTCCAACTTGACAGACATAACAACAACAATCTTGATTTTTACAATGAATTCTGCAGAAAGTTCACTGGTGTACTTCATTTTCTTCATCTTTAAAGAAGGGGTCACATTATAATATGTTACACCCTAGAGAACAAGCCCTAGGTTAGTAAAGAGCTGTATCATTTACACTTGGCTCCTGAACTGAGATGGTACTCAATGAGCTGAAGTAGCAGCACAAGGTAATGAGGCCATGCCTGGCTGTGATGACCAAGGCCCTAATAGAATTTCCTACACTGAGCACACGTCCTGCATTTTGTTTTATTTTATTTTAATTGAAAGCCTAGGAAATGCTTCATGCTTCATAACGTTCTGTTATTTTCAGATCAATCTACTATACTGTAAAACTTAATAAACAAATAGGTAATGATCCTGCTGAGTTGTTCAGCATTGCTTATTCACATCTCACTAACTTCCTGATCCACCCACCAGCTCTCTTGCCTCTTTCTTCCTTTTTTTTTTTTTTTTTTTTTGGTTTGTTTCTAGGTATTAGTTTTCTGAATTATATGCTTTGCTGCAGGAAAAAAGTAGCAAAGATTAGAAGAACCTTCTTCCAAACTCTTTTTCATTGATTAGTTATTGAATTACATGCAATGTCCCATTTTTAACACATTTTATTGAAATAAATGGCCAAGACCAGGGTAAGAGTATGAAGTCTTGCATTTGAGAGGTTTTTTTTTTTTTTGTTTTTTGTTTTTAAGAATAATAAAAGTATTCTTGGAAATATCTGCCTCCAGGCATGTATGTGATGTGTTACTCTAGTTTGTTATCTTTAAGTACTAATGGCCCAGTGTAGGTGGAATGTGAGCTGTGACTTACTGAAGGCAAACTGCTAAGCGTCTCAAGATTTGGCCCTACTATATCCTTGCCTCATTGCTGCTACATAATCCATCTTGAAAAGTAAATATCAGAATAAAGGAATTATAAAATAACATTATGTGAGTAAGAAAATTTTCCAGGCCAGGAAAAAAGAGAGAAAAAAAAATGGGGGGTGGTGACAAATGAGGACTAGTAGAAAATACTCATCCTTTCTTGATAGTTAGGTGCTGAGATAATCTGCACACATGGCTTTTGTCTAGTGGTTGCATGTGTAAGCCATAATATATTTGAGGACTGAGATTGTAGTCATATAGCTGAATCTGAATCATATAGCATTCTGTTTAGTCTGACAGTAAATCCTAAATATAAAGGAAATAGTGGTTGAAGTTAAAGAAATTAAGTGGTTAGGGCACAACATGCCACTGACAAAGTAGAGGCACTTGGTTTTTTAGGTAGTTACCTATGAATGACAGACACTATAGTTCCCCATTTCACTGGGGAAAATAAGCTAGAATGAAATCTCAACTGGGAAGATCTTCCATATAAATACAATTCTGTGACCATGTGTACCATCACCAAATCCAACAATGCTACTTGATGTACTACTTGGCTGTCTCTTTAGGCCCAAGTTGCAAGTTTTAAAGAATGGGATTATTCTCCTGTGTTCTAGGATGATTAAGGCTTTTATGAAAAAGGATTAGGGTCAATGAGGCATTGTTTGGGTAAGAACATAGTCTCATAGTAGATAATTCAATAGTTCATAGTTTACATCTGTGTATTACTCTTGTGTGAAAAGTTATCAGGTTCTATTACACAAGGATAAATACATTATTAATATCTCAGTATACCATGTTGTCTTTTCTTCCTCCTTTTTTTTTATATAATAATAAGTGGAGAATAGATGAACAAGAGTAATGAATGAGATTCTTCCTTTATTTTCATGTATGATTAATAATACCTTTGTTTTTTCTACCATATCAACCATGAGTTCATCAAAGATGTATTTGAAAACAGAATGCTAGATAGGTTTATTTTTGTCTAGTGTCCAAAAGAATTGTAGCATTTATGGAAGGAGGAAAAGAAAATCCTTGCTAGATTAATATGGCAAATGTACCCCTTATGTGAGTGTACAACTTAAACAAGTGTGACCAAGGTGAATGCAGAGGGGAGGTGGAACATAGGATAGGGATGGATGAGCATGTTGGGGAATTTGTAAATGTGCTTGACCTGAATGCTTGAGGTAAGCAGACGTAGAAGTTGATATTTAAGCTGAGCATGAAGAGGGATTGATTGTTGAAAAATGCTTAGGTCTTAAGCTGGTATGTTCATTAGACATTGTGAAGATTTGTATGTATAGACACTGCATTAGTAAGCAACATCACAGTAAGTGAATGGAGAGGAAATGAATGAAAGGGGTGAATGAGGCTTCACTTTTACTTATATTTCTGTACTAATTAAGTATAAAAATGCTCTCAACCATGAATAAGCAGTCATGGAATGAATCTCACGAGGGAAAGATGCTTTGCAATTTCTCACAAAAGTGAAAAAAAAGAAAGGTAGCTGTGAGAAACTTAGAGTAAATCTCCTCATTAATGAAAATCTGTTTTTAAGGAGATTTGCTTTGGTTCAGGGCTTATTTTCAAGATCAGGATTAATATTAATTGTAAATTTATGGAAAGTGGAAATACTTAAAAAACAGCAGGTTCTCTGTGCATGGCTGTGCATGTCCTCTGGGGATACATGGTTTGTGAGGATGTGGCTTGTCTAGCAGGTTACTTAACTGGTATGAAGGTGGACTGTGCATGCATTCTTGATGTCTGAGCAGCTGCAGGCTTGTAAAGGTTTGCATCTTGAAGTTCAGATAGAGTCCCCTGGGCATTGTGAAGCTTTGTATGGGGAGTTCATTTGTAGTACATATAGTTCATATCTTCATGTAATCTGTAATCATAAAACCAAACCAAACAACTCCCATCAAGTTGATTCTGACTCATAGTGACACATTAGGACAGAGAAATGCCCCCATGGGATTTCCAGGGCTATAAATCTTTATGGAAGCAGACTGCCTCATGTCTCTCCTGTGGATGATCTGGTGAGTTTGAATCGCTGGCCTTTTGGTTAGCAGACAAATACTTTCACCATTATTTCACCAGAATTCTTTTATGTAATTTTAATGACAACTATATTGATAGTAAACACTTACTGTTGTTGTTATTATGTGCCATCAAGTCAGACCCGACTCATAGAGATTCCTCCTTGGGTTTCTGAGGCAGTATCATTATGGAAGTAGTTTGCCCAACCTACTTTCCGAGGAGTGGCTGGTGGCTTTGAACCACCAGCCTTCTGGTTAGTAGTCAAGTGCCTTAGGCACTATGCTATCAGAGCTCCTAAATACTTACTAAGTACTTAATATATGTAAATCACTGTTTTATTTATTTAATCCTCACAATAACCCTATGAGTTAGATTTTATTTATCTATATTTTAGGGATGAAGAACATGAAAAACAGAAAAGGTTAAGGACATTTTCCAAGGTCATATAGCTACCAGTAATTAGTTGAGGCATATCCTGAACCCAGATTGGCTGGGTCCACAGCCTGTATAATTAATTATAAGGCTAGTCTGCCTGTCTATACATGCTAGAACTGGAATTCTATAAAAGTTAGATGAGTAGTGATCAAGGGGGTTAATTATATCTATACCAAAGACTACTTAGTTAATAAAACATACTATGAAAACTACAGAAAACAGGCCACATTTCAGCAATTTTAAGGCATACATTTTATTTAAAATTTAATATTTCTACAATTGAGTTGCATCTTAGAGATGATCAGAAAGCATTATGTCACAGTTTAATTGACCATACATTTCCTTTTCTTGGTGATTCATAAAATAACAATATGTCTTACATGCAATAGAATTTCACTGTCAATAAAAGTCAGAAGTTTTTAAGTGCTGAGTGGAATAAGTTAAGAGGTGGTATATGAATCCAGATAAAAGAATGTTGGTACATGTGTATGTGCCTGTTTTCTGGTGGAAGTTTTATGCATCTGATCTGAATCAAAGAACACAAGATACACATTTCCTCTTAGACAAGGTCCACTGATAGGTTTGCAAACCAGGAGTGTGGTCATTAACGATATCAGAGTATAAAATCAGGAATAACAACAAATTATCAACTTAGCATAGTTGAAGAACAGTACACGTTGGTAAATGAGCACAAAAGGGGTCACTATTTGACAAAGCTTGACTTGGACCTTGCGGAACAAAGTTCCTGGGCTTGAAGGAAAACAACCAAAGACTCGATTAATTGTGTCAGTTGGCACAGCATTGTTCATAAAGATGATGGTTTACATCCTACTTTGTTGAGTAGCATCTGAGGCTTTGAAAGCTTGTGAGCAGCCATCTAAGACAAAACTATTTGGTCTTTTACTGTCTGGAGCAAAATAAAGTGAAGAAAACCAAAGACTTGAAGGAACAATTAGTTCAAAGGACTAATAGACCACATGAATCATGAACTATATGACCCTGAGACCAGAAAAATGAGATGGTGGCTGGCTACCACAACCAACCACTCTGATTGGGACCACAGCAGAAGTTTCTGGTCAGGGTGGGAGAAAAATGTAGACCAAAAAAAAAAAAAAGAATCAAATTCACAAAAAGACTAGACTTACTGGTCTGAGAGAGACAAGAAGAACTCCTGAGACTCTGAACCTAAGATGATACCCTTCTGACCTGGAACTAAAGCCATTCTCAAGGCCACCATTCAGCCAAATCAGACGGAAAAAAAAAAAAAAAAACACTGCCATTGAGTCAGTTCTGACTCATAGTGACCTCAATAACATTTCCAAGGCTATAAATCTCTACAAAAGCAGACTGCCTCATCTTTCCTCTATGCAGCAGCTGGTGAGTTCAACCACCAACCTTTTGGTTAGCAGCTAAATCTCTTATCACAGCACCACCAAAGCTCCAAACAAGAGCTGTTGTTGTTGTTGTTATGTGCCACAAAGTCAGACCTGACTCATAGTGACTCCTCCTTGGGTTTCCAAGGCGATATCACTATGGAAGTAGATTTTCCAACCTTCCTTCCGAGGAGTGACTGGTGGGTTTTAATTGCCAGCCATCTGGCTAGTAGTCAAGTGTCTTAGACAGTACGCTACCAGAACTCCTCAAACAAGAGCAGGCCCATAAAATAAATACCTGAGAGGAATGTATTCCTTAGAGTAATAAATTATGTGAGATCAAAAGGAAAAACTGTGCTCCAGAGGAAAGATGTGAAGCTAAGAAGTTGTAGAAAATCCAGACTAAAGGAAATAGGGAACCTAAGGCAAATTTTAAGAGAGTGCTGACACATTGTAGGGAATGCAACCAATGTCATGGAACACTTTATGCACAAACTATCGATTGGTAAAGTAATTTGCTCTGTACACATTCACCTGCAGCATGCACACACACACACACACACTTAGGAATTGGAATCAATTCACCCTCGTCAGAACCTCAGCTTTGCCTTATTAAACACAAGTGCACAAGCACTTACCAGAGGCCCTGTCCTAGGGGAAGCATTCATCCTCATTTCTTTGGTTCGGGCAAGTGCATTAAACTTCTTCTAAAAAACAAATATCTGTACATCTACCAATACTCTTTTCATTCATAGTTACATGTTTTCTAACATCTAGGAACCTTCATTTCTTCATCTATGGAATAGGAAAAGTAAGTCCACTTGTGAAATGTCCTTGTAAGAACTAGATGAGATAATGTGTGCAAAGCTCCTGGCACACTATAAAAACTTAATAAAATATGATGGGTATTATCCTTTGGCAAACGGAGCTGAATCAGAAGCATCCCATTCTCTACTTTGTGCCTTGTTTTTAAGGTATTGCTGATTGGTACCTGATGTCTAACTGTACTGCATTACATCATTCCTGCACAATTAATTATATGCCTCTGTTCAGAGCATTTCCATGAGCATGAAATGGCTTTTCACGAGAGGTCTCTGACTCCTTCTTGGGCATCTAACTGTAAACAAATCAACATTCATTATATCAGTCAAAACTCATGGAATCTCTTTCAGTAACAACATACACTGCTATAATATTCATATCATCTGTCTATCAGCTCTCTATCTAGTTCATAAATTCTCTCCAAAGTATTGTTCTGATAGTATAATTTTTTCAGGCTCAGTGTTCATATAATGCTGCCTGCCTTTTTCTAAAATGAAAATCTGACTCTCTGTTGTGGGCTTGGGTGCAAATACATATGCAACAAAGTTGATCCATCACTGCTGTTGGAGTAGCAGACTGTGGAACTTGAACATGTTTCTAATGCTAAGGGTGAATTTGTATTTTACACATGGTTCACGTTTTTTTTTAACTAGAGAAAGTAAAGCTTGGAGTTATTCAGTTTTGTCACATGACTCACTATTTTTCTGTCTTTCTGGTAGCGTAGTGCCTAAAGCCCTTGACTACTAACTAGAAGGAGGTTCAAATCCACCAGCCACTCCTCAGAAGGAAGATGGGGCAATCTACTTCCATGGTGATACTGCCTCAGAAAGCCAAGGAGGGGTTGCTATGAGTCTGGTCTGATCTGACTTTACGGCACATAACAACAACAACAACACCTCAAATTTTAACCCCTACTTGCCAAAGTAGAATAGGAAAATAAGATAGAGAAGAGGACCAAGCCATGTGCTCAAAAGGTTTACTTCTAGTTCCTGATGTCTGCTCCCATTTTCTAAACAGAAAGAATGAGGTCTCAAATTTAGAAATTATAGTGAACTAAGAGCATATCATTCACTTTTTTTTTCTTCAGAATTTAAACTAGAATAAAGTATGGATGCTTGTGCTATTTGTTTATTTCATTTTATTTTCATTGATCTAAAGAGTTAAACACAGTAGTAGGATATATTGTCAACCTTTCATCTACATAGTTTGATGAGCAGATGCTTGGACCTGGGTGCTGGCAATATTTGACATTGCATTATCACTGCCAGGAATATTTAGACAGACTTTGTTTTGGCCACAGTTGAAGATCAGGTTCACTGGCACTTTTGCCTGCTATGCAGAGGGTAATCAATAATTATATAATTAAGGAATGAAGGCATTTCTGGTGTCTCAAAAGTTAGATTCTATTGATCTGAAACTGATTCTGAATCTAAAACTCTACATTAAATGTAAATTTAATCTATATATAAATATGCTCTAAATCAGCATTTAACTTTCTACTTCTTTTCCAAATTACTTTCTTTTCTCTTGGGAAACAATGGTATCAGAAAAAAAAAAAAAAAAGCTATTATACCTGGATTCAAACCCTAATTACAGGTTTTTTTTTTTTTTTCCCCATGTATGAGGTATTTTTGTATGTGCAGGTTATTAACTTGACTTAACCTTAGAATCTAGGTATGTAAAATGGAGATGATAATGCCTTTATCCCAAGATTATTATGAGAAAATAATCTCATATGATATATAATAGAGAAAATAAATGTTGCTTCCAATACATGTGTACCTAAATCAATCTTAGGTATCAGTTTTTTGTTTAAGTTTAATCTGAGTTCAACTAGTTCATGAAATATTATATATATATAATACATATGTGGAAAGCAAAGTAAGACATGTATGTCATTGTTTAATTAAACCCTAGTACACTCTACTCTTGGCTGCTAACAGAAAAGTCAGCAGGATGAACTCACCAGCCACTCTGTGGGAGAAAGTTGTAACAGTCAGCTTCCCTAAAATACACACACACACACAAACATACACACATCTGTTTATACATGTATATGTATACATACAGAAGCTCTGGTAGCATAGTGCCTCAGGCACTTGACTGCTAACCAGATGGCCCGTGGTTTAAACCCACCAGCCACTCCTTGGAAGAAAGGTTCTGCAATGTACTCCTGTAGTGATAACACCTCGGAAACCCAAGGAGGGGTCACTATGAGTCGGGGCCTACTTGATGACACATAACAACAACAAACAACATGTATACATACACACATACATATGTACATATACAGACACACATACGCTATACGATGCTGTTTGCCTTTATAGTACTTTGACAGTGGTTATCTCCTTTTAGTCTGAGTATACATATAAACATACACACACTTTTTTGGTTGTTGTTTCTGGATGGACACATCATATATAACGTTAAAAGTAAATTTAAATTTTTAAGAAGTCACTAAGTAGGTCATATGATCTATGCAAATGTACTTCACCAAATAGTCCAAAACCAAAACCCCAAATTTGCTGCCTTAGAAACAAATTTACAGCCTTAGAAATTATATGGGTTGTTCTACTTTGTTGTATATGGATGCTATGAGTCATAATCAACTTGATTACAATGGGTTTGATCTTGATTTTCATATTCTACTCTAGTTAGTTGCCAAATCCTGGGTGGCAGTTACAATTTATGAGTACATTTCAGTAGTATGGTGTCAGTAATACATGATGCTGTTTACCTTTACAGCACTTTGGAATAGATTATCTTGTTTTATTGTGACTGCATTAAAGCAGACCTATAACTAAGAAGCAAGGAGGTTAACTGATATTTACAAGCCAAACAGTTGATAACAGACACAGGCCTTTTAAAAGTTAGTTTTTTGTTTTTTTTCTCTTTTTAAAATCTCTTAACTGGATTTATAGAGCTTAATGAAAGTGTAATTTTTGCTAGAAAAGAAATTAAAAAAAAAAAAAACAGATAGTTAATTAAATCTTTTTGATGCTAATGGAATACTTATTAGATAATAAGGGGTTAGAGAGTTGTCTTATAACTAAGACAGACATTCCTGACAGTGTAGAATATTAGAGGATGAAAGCACGCTTATTATTTTTGGATAGAACAGTTCTGAACCAGAAAAATACAATCCAGAAAGAAAAACATCAGGAAAGAATCTATTCCTCTCCTTAGAATTCCAGGGAAAGAAAAAGGAGGACAAATATTACCAAAGATAGTCTTTAACATATTTATAATTGTCCACAGTATTTAAGAATTGCTTACTATCCCCACTTTACAGAAAATTTAAATGAGGCATAATGTCAAAGAAGAAATTGTCTAGAATTGGTGCTCAACCCAGGTCTTCTGATTCAAAGTCCAGTGTTTACTGCACAACTCAGAAAACTTGTAATTGTTTGCTTGATGGAATAAAGATTTTAAAAAAGAAGTAAGAAAACCAGACACTCATTCATTCAGACGACCTTTCAACAAATATTGAGGAAGTGCTTGTTATGCACTCTGTTAAGGCTGAGCAGCTTATTAGAAATCTCTTCTAGTGGATCTCTTTATGAAGGCCAGATGCCTTATTGATCAAACTGATCATTCACTGGCAAGGTCATTGACTCTAGAAAAGATCCAGAGTAAATTAGAAGTAGAAAATTCTGTTAAGAAGTGATTGATAATAAGCAAAATTGAAATTGAAAAAAAATAATTTTATTGATTTCTGTTTTTATAAAATCTTGATATATTGAATTGTCATATTTATTTATATTTTATAGTAAGTCATCCAACCACACACATACACACACACACGTTCAACCATACACACGTACATTCAACCATACACACACACATACACATCTCTTTTAGTATGTATATGTATACATACACACACACACACACACACA
>NW_006921782.1:5362444-5396428 GCF_000298275.1 Orycteropus afer afer | reverse complement strand
ACACACACACACACACACACACATACATACACACACTTTTCTGTTGTTGTTTCTGGATGGAGACATATATAGTGTTAAAAGTAAATTTAATTTTTTAAAAAATCACTAAGCAGGTCATATCATCTATGCAAATGTGCTTCACCAAATAGTCCAAAACAAAAAACCCAAGTTTACTGCCATCAAGTTGATTCTAACCCATAGTCATCCCCTTTGGGTTTCCAAGGCTGTAAGTCTTTATGGAAGCAGATTGCCTCATCTTTTTTTTCTGTGGAGCCATTGTGGGTTTGAACCACCAACCTTTGGGTTAACAACCAAATGCCTTAACCACTGTACTACCAGAGCTTCTTTCACCAAATATTAGGGGAGGACAATAAGTGGCTTAGTAGGTAGAACAATTGGCTTATGAATTGTATTGGAAAGCCCTAAGGTCCTGCTGAGTATCTAAGAGCTTGTTAATGAGATGTTGAAAGGATGTGAGAGGGTGGATTTGATGTTCATCCCAGAGACCTCTTTTCAATCTGAATATCCTTTTCTGTCCTAATAGGTGCTATTTTATTTAGCAGGAGGGTCATTGCTTATTAAAACTTTTGCAAACGACTATTTTAGGGAGTATCCTAAGAAATAAAATCCAATTCAATTGTCAGAAGTGTCACAATCTGAAACTAGCAAGCATTTTTCTGACTTGTGTATGTGAAATATCATCCTGCATGTGCAAGGCCCAAGGCAAGTTTTATTTTAGGAGTCCTTCCAATTGCTTCTCCTTCTCTTCCTGACTAGTCTTTTCTGGGCATAGAATATTTCAGCAAACATGCCCTTAATTGTCACATGAATCCCACAAGATGTTATTTTTCTTCTGTAAACTATCACAATCTTGTTCTCAAGTCTTAAAGCATTGAAGCCATTAAATGCCTTCTAAATCCACACTGTCAGTGATCTCATGCTTCCCAGTGTCATGATCTTCTACTTCTACACCAATTTGGTGAACATATTTTATTTCAGTGTCTGCTCACCTCTATCTTCTCTCTGTTCTCACTGCAGATTTTCTGTCTAGTCATGTGTTTTGTTAAAATAGCCCCAGGAAACCAATGATTAGGTAGGTATGTTTTGTCTTCAACACTTTTCTTCTTCATGATTTGGAAACTTCCTCATTTCTGCATTCCCTTTCAATTGCCATTTGCCCAAGTCGATACATCTTGATCTTGAGACCCCTCTTCTAGAACAATACCTCCTTGCTGCCCAAGTCCTATTAGATTATTCCACCCAGCACTTTCTGCTCTCTCTGGACATTGCCCAACACCAATCTCTCACCCTCTCACCCATATAGGTATTACAGTGTTACTTTCTCATTTATTTATAAATTATTTATTAACTCTTTGTCTAAAAAGGGTTAGGACAGAAGAAGGATAAACTAGTAAGCAAAAAGGGCATGGTCTCTGTCTTCAAAGAGATTTGAATACAGTGGGGGAGACTTTCAAGTAAATTGACCAAGGCAACATGAAAGATTACATATCATAAAACCAAGGTGCTTTAAGATAATTAGAAGTCCCTGGATGGGATAAGTGCTCAGCTACTAACTGCTTTGAATCCACCCAGAGTTGCCTCAAAAGAAAGACCTAGAGCTATTCTTCCAAAAGATCACCACCTTCAAAACTCCATGGAGCACAATTCATCTCTGGCACACGTGAGATTGCCATGAATTGGAATTAACTTACTAGCACCCCACTTTTTTTTTTTTTTTTTTAATGTGATCACTACATCAGAAAGTGCTATACCCAACTCTGGTATCTAGGAAGATTTTCTCAGAAGTATAAAAAGAAATAATCAAGTGTAGGAGAGAATAGGGGAAAGAAAAGAGTGTTTCAGGAAGAAGGGTAAATATTGTGAAGACTTAGGATAGAGAGGAAAGATGGTATTTGAGGGACTAAAAGATGTACAGTATGTTTAGAGCTTATGTAGAGAGGAGAGTGGTAATAGGTGAGACAATAGTTAGATCCAGTAGAATCTTGTAAAATGTTTTAACAGCATGTACATTATCCATACAACAAAAAGGAACTACTGAAATATTTTTGACAAGGAGAGTGAAATTATGATTTGGAGTTTTAGAAAGTTCACTCCAGCTGCAATATGAAGGGAGTGGAGAGAGCAGGGGGATTGGATTCTGAAACACTCCCCCCCCCCCACACACACACACATTCTTTTAAGCACCAAGATATATTAGATTTGAGCCAGAGATCCTTAATCAAAGTCTATGCTTTTCTCTATAGCAGTAGTTGTATCTCTGGTTAGAAATCCATTAAGAATAGAGGAGGACACCTAGTCTTCCTAAGTAATAGAACTTTATTGTTCCTCCTTTTTCCCTCACTCTTCTAAACTCTTACCACTCAAAAATGTGGTCCAGGGACCAGCACAATTGGAATTTCCTGGGAGATTTTTAGAAATGTGAATAGCAATTTATTTCCTAGATCTACAGAATCTAAATCTGCATTTTAACACATTTCCCAGTTGATTTGTATCTATGTTAAAGTTGGAGAAACCTGCTCTGGATATCTACTAACTAGTTCAAATCCACAGAGAGTTTACTTTTAAACCCGCTAAACCCTTAATCTCATCATAATCTCTTTGAGATTAATCAGTTTATTAGTGAGCTAAAGAATAGGTATATGTATAAACATTAAATTTGCTTTCAACTTTAGATCTCCAAACAATAGCTAATGTCCATAAATGACATTTCTACAGCAGCCCTGAACTGTAGAGGCTGAGGTCTCAACAGAGAGGTTTCTCTCAAAATTTGTCTTTAGCACATTAAGTATATATAGCTTCCAATATTTCAACAGGCCAACCCCACTCCATGATAGCCTTGTGATTTCCAAATTTTTTCCTGTGGATAATTGCCTCCAATACAAATGACAGCTCTTTTAATCATGCTTTTAAAAATGTTGTCTTAGATGATGGTAGTATGTTAAATAAGTCAAACCAAAAAACCAAACTTACTGTCATCAAGCTGGATCCAATTCATAGCAACCCCTCCTTGGGTTTCTGAGGTGGTATCAGTATGGAAGTAGATTGCCCGATCTTCCTTCAGAGGATTGGCTGGTGGGTTTGAACTGCCAAACTTCTGGTTAGCAGTCAAATGCCTTAGGCACTATGCCACCAGAGATCCTATGTTAAATAATAGTAAAAATAAAATCATAAACAGAAGGAACCTCATACCTTACTTGGAAATAGAATCTTTGTAGAAATAATTAAGATAAGAGGAGGTAGTACTAAATTAGTGAAAGCTCCAAATCCAATGAGTAGTATTCTAAAGAGATGAGGAAAGACACATAATAAACACAGATAAGATAATATGAAGATGGCAGCAGACATAAGAATGATACATCTACAAGCCAAGGGACACCACAGATTGCTAGCAGCCACCAGAAACTAGGCAAGAGTCAAGGGGAAGTTTCCCCCTTAGAACATCCAAAAGAGTTATTTCTGCTGACACCTTGATTTTGGCCTTCTGTCCTCCAGAACTGTGAGAGAAAAAATTTCTGTACTTTTAAGCCACACACTAGAAGCCTTAAGAAACTTATATAACAACTATTTCATTTCTAAATTGACACTTCATACTACTGTTTCTGCAACACCCACAAAGTCCAATCACTTTCTCTTGCACATTTTACAGTACAGTGATAATGCATGAGAAAGAAGCAAATGACAATTGAACAAGTGAATATCAATATTTTGTTTTAAAAGGGAAGTTTCCTGGTACTGTATTGAGTAGGAAGGGATTTGGCATAATCTCCTATGTCTATAACTTTTGCCCTTTAACCTGGATGAAAGAACACTGATGTCAATAATGATGACCCTCAAGGCAGTATGAACTTTTCACTTAAAAAAAAGACAAAAAGAATAGTCAAGAATGTTAAGATTTGTACAACCTGGGGCAGTGGAAATAAACTCTGATCAGAGAGTAAGGAGATCTGGGTTCTGATTTTGGCTACACTACTAATTCCCAAAGGGACCTCAGGCATATTTTCCTTAACGAAAAAACCTATTACAGTGGAGTAGATTCTGACCAATAGCGACCATACAAGACAGAATAGAACTGCCCCATAAGGTTTTTAAGGCTATAATCTTTATGGAAGCAGACTGCCCTATGTTACTCTCACAGAGCAGCTAGGGGTTCCAGCTGCCAACATATCAGTTAACAGCCGAGTGCTTAACCACTGTACCACCAGAGCTCCTCATAGTATTCCTAACTGGACCTAAATATCCTCATGTATAAAATGCAAGGAGTAGACTGACAATTTCTGAATGTTTTAAGATTCCACATGCATTTCATTTATCTGAAAATTGATAATCCATATGTGTTGCATAATGATGGAAACACTTGGGGAAGCATAATGTCCAATTAACTTGTGCACTGCTATTTCACAGACATACGGAATTAGTGGCAATGTACACTCCAGCATAAAAACTGCCTCTCTAAATCATGCCCCTCTAAGTGGTAATATTTGCCAAGTCTACCCAGCAGTTCCTTTAACTTGTTGCTGTTTATTTTCCCCTGCAAGCTAACTAAAAGATCATACATTTTCTGAAGCTTATGCCAGATGCTTTCATCCCTGTTGTAAAAATCAGGGTGAAAGTGTCTCTTGTAGTCAAAGTCATTGACTCTATCACCAAGATTTCCACAATACCATCTTTATTCAAGTGTTTGCTGATGTCTTACTCCTTCAACTATAGTCCTAAAAATGAAGAAAACTCAAAATAGTTTGGCTGCCTTGTTTCCCTCTCCTTAGAGATGCCAGGGAGGCTCCCCCTTCTTCTTGAAGGCTATATCCAGTGTACTCTCTCTCCCAGGACCCCATAGAAGAAAGAAATATGTCACATCTCAGTACCAGTCTCATTTTGTCTTTCCTTCTATTATAGATCGAATTGAGTAAGCCTAGAATATGTATTGGAATCCTAACCCCACATTTGTGGATGTAATTCTGTTACATAATTGTGGACATTTAAATGTGTTTATGCTGATTCTATTCATAGACCAAGAGGCAGTTATTTGGGGAAAATAAAGAAAAACAAGAGGATACTGCAGGGTTTAAAATCAAGAAGGGTGTGCATCAGGGTTGTATCCTTTCACCATGCATATTCAGTCTGCAGGCTGAACAAATAATCTGAGAAGCTTGACTATATGAAGAAGAACGTGGCATCAGGACTGGAGGGAGACTCATTAACAATCTGTGATACGCTGACGACACAACTTGCTTCCTGAAAGTGAAGAGGACTTGAAGAACTTACTGATGAACATAAAAGAATACAGCCTTCAATATGAATTACAACTCAACATAAAGAAAAAATCCTCATGTCTGAACCAATAAGCAACATGATAGTAAACAGAGAAAAGAATGAAGTTGTCAAGGATTTCATTTTACTTGGATCTACAATCAATGTCCATGGAAGTAGCAGTCAGGAAACCAAATGACATATAGCATTGGGCAAATCTACTCCAGAAGGTCTCTCTAAAGTGTTAAAAAGCCAAGATGTCACTTTGAGGACTAATGTGAGCCTGATCCAAGCCATGGTATTTTCAATCAGTTTGGATGCATGAGAAAGCTGGACAATGAATAAAGAAGACTGAAAAAGAATTGATGCATTTGAAATTAAAGAATATTGAATATGCCGTGGACTTGTAGATCAAACAAATCAGTCTTGGAAGAAGTACAACTGGAATGCTCCTTAGACATGAGGATGACGAGACCTCACCTCATGAACTTTGAATGTGTTATCAGGAGGGACCAGTCCCTAGAGAAGGACATCATGCTTGCTAAGGTATATGGTCAGAAAAAAAGAGGAAGACCCTCAGTGAGATGGAGTGATCACATTGAGTGGCCCCAACAATGGGCTCAAACATGGGACCAGGCAATATTTCCTTCTCTTGGTCTCTATGAGTGGGAACTGACTTCTAGGCACCTAACAACAAAAATAGCAATCCTGTTTGGAAGTAGAGCTTTCATTGTCATGTTAATTAGACTCTCTCAGTGTAGTGTGTCCTAAACCTAATCACTGAGTTATAAACCTACCAGATTCGACCCCAAAACTCCCACAACCTGGGGAAAATAGACCATGTGAGGGTCCTCTACAAGCTAAGAAACTAAGGAATGGCGAGGGCCACCCATAATGAAGGAATTCACATGATCTTGACCCTGATTTGGACTTGCAGTCTCCAGACATCTGAAAACATATATTTTCTGCTCTTTAAAGTCATCCACTTGTGGTATTTCTGTTACAGCAGTGTAGGAAACTAGGACATCCTCTCTGTTGTTGCATTTCTTAAATACTTAATCTCCTTAGAATAATTCTACTTTAAATACTACTATTAAGATATAAGGGAGCTCTGGTAGCATAGTGGCTAAGGCACTTGGCTGCTAACCAGAAGGCTGGCAGTTCAAACCCACCAGCCACTCTTCGGAAGGAAGATGGGGCAATCTACTTCCGTAGTGATACTGCCTTGGAAACCCAAGGAGGGGTTGCTGAGTCGAGTCCGACTTGAAGGCACATAACAACAACAACAAATTAAGATATAAAGGAACTCTAGTGGCACAGTGCCTAAGGCATTTGACTGTTAGCAGAAGGTTTGCAGTTTAAACCCACCAGGTTGAAACCGACCAGCTGCTCTTCAGAAGGAAGATGGAGCAATCTAATTTCATAAAGATTTACCACCTTAGAAACCCAATGGGGGTCACTATGAGTCAGAATCAACTTAGTTGCAGTAAGTTTTTATTTGTTTGTTTGTTTGTTTATTAAGATATAATGAGGGAGGTGATGGCTCAGTGGTAGAATCCTCAGCTTTCATGTGGGAGACCATGGTTTGATTCCCACCCAATGCTGCTCAAGTAAAGTCTACACTTTTCTATCACTGGAGCCTTACAAGTCACTGTGATGTTGAACAGATTTCAGCGGAGCTTCCAGCCTAATACAGACTGGGAAGAAAGGCCTGACAATTTACTTCTGAAAATAAGCCACTTAGAATCCTAGGTCACAATGGTTTAATTCTATTGTTCGTGGGGTCACCATGCATCACAGTCTAACTCCATGACAGCTAACAAAACAATAATAATTAAGATATAACCAAAACCAAACACACTGCTGTCAACTTGGATCCGACTCATAGTGACCCCTCCTTGGGTTTCCAAGGCAGTATTGTTATGGACATAGATTGCCCAGTCTTCCTTCCAAGAAGTGGTTGGTGGGTTTGAACCATTAGCCTTCTGGTTAGCAGTCAAATGCCTTAGGCACTACACCAGCAGAGCTCCCAATTAAGATATGTTGTTGTTGTTATGTACCATTGAGTTGGCCCCGACTCATAGCGACCCCTGCTTGGGTTTCTGAGGCAGTATCACTATGGAAGTAGATTGCCTCATCTTTCTTCCGAGGAGTGGCTGACGGGTTTGAACCATCAGCCTTCTGGTTAACAGTCAAGTGCCTTAGTCACTATGCTACCAGAGCTCCCAATTAAGATATAATGAATACTAAATTTGTTTTAGGCTGGAAGTGTGAGTTAGCTTTAAGTTGATTAGTTAAACATAGAATGAGGTGGACACCTGTTGAGTGATTACTTTGTCCGACCTGAAAACAATTATGGATTTTCTTTCTAGGTTCATTGTTCTTCACTTGGCTTTCTAATAATAGCAACAATAAATGCAACATTCATCATCAATACAAATTTATACTACACTAGGCACTTTATATAAGTGATCTCATTTTAGATTTACAATTTTGAAGAGACTAGTTTTATCCCAAAATTATGGATAAGGACTGAGGCTAGAGAAGGTGCTGTTTGCCCAGGGCTATCTAGACGATTAGTGGCAGAGCAAGAATTTGAACTTGAATTATTCCTACTAATCCTATCATGTCAGGTAGAGCTAGATCCTAGAGTGAGGTGAATCCTGGGGTGACAAGCCTAATAGTTGCCTACCTAGTTATCCATTTAAAAGGAAAATTTCAACATGAAGACTAATGGTTCAATCTCACGTTCCTAATATTTCTTCCCAAGATTCTGTCTTTATCTGGTCTAAACCCTCCATCTATTTGTGGGCTTTAGGAATTGAATATATTTCATCACCTCATGTATCTTCTGAGGCAGTAGTTCCCAAATTTGATGTGCTAAGTGTCTTCTGGGAAACCTAGGTAGAACTCAGAATATGCATTCTAAAACAACTCTGACTATAAAGAACCACTACCAAAAATAAATAAATAAATAAAATAAAGATGTCCTGTTTTTTTTTTTTTCTCTATCTCAAGTAAAGAGTGGACAAATCTCAGGCCTGGACAATAAACCACAGGTGAGTCCTTATACCCTTTCCTCCCTTAAAATACCTTAACTAAATTATATAAGGAGCTCTGGTAGCATAGTGCCTAAGGCATTTGACTGCTAGCCAAAAGGTTGGAGATTCAAACCCATATAGGAATGAATTATTATCTTAAGATCTTAAGTGGTGGGATCCCCAATACCATTTCTTTCTTTTGTTTTTTCTGGTTCTAGAACCTTTATGTCATCCCCTGTGACCTTGGACTCTTCTTCTTTTTTTCTAAAGGTTATTAAGGTATTTTTCTTTCTGGACCCAGAGAATTTCTTCTAAGTTTCAAATATATTACCCTGCCCTATTGTAATAAATATTTCATTTTCCCCATTCTGAAGATTTCTTTGATTTAAGTAGAATAACTTTGAATCCAGTCTCAACTATTTGCAAAATATATGCCTTGTGTGAGTTACTTATCCTGCATTTGTCCCAGGTTCCATTTATAACCTGGGGACTATATCACACAAGGAGCTCTGGTGGTGTAGTGCCTAAGGCATTTGACTGCTAACCAGAAGGCTGGTGGTTCAAACCCACCAGCCACTTCTTGGAAGGAAGATTGTTCAATCTACTTCCATAGTGATACTGCCTTGGAAACCCAAGGAAGGGTCACTATGAGTCGAGACCAACTTGACAGCAGTGAATTTTTTTTGTTTGTTTGTTTATATCACACACCTGATGCGAGGATTAAAGAGGTAAATACCATTGTGAGGGTTGACTCCATTCATATCAGAATCTTGGAATACACTCTGATATTTGAGGGTACCTTTTTGAATACCCCCAAAAAGTATGCAATGTGCAACCTGTGTGACTTAGCCTTAAAATGAATGAACATTTTTAAAGAGTTTACCACAATTCCTGGCACTGCTATGTAATAATGGTACCTATTATCCTGACATTTATCCTGATCTTTCATTATTAGTCTGATTGATTCTTATATTCTTGAAATATACTCAGTAGCCATTTGTTAAGATTACTTTTATTTGTGGGCCAACATTGACTCCTTCCTTCATAGTCTACGATAACACTTGAGTTAGTTATCAGAGTACTCACTGCCATCACATAGTGATGCAGATCTGACACATAGTGACCCCTCCTTGGGCTTCTGAGGCAGAAGTAGATTGCCCATTCTTCCTTCTGAGGAGTGGCTGGTGGGTTTGAACTGCCAGTCTTTTGGTTAGCAGTCAAGTGCCTTAAGCACTAAGCCACCAGACTCCCAGTTATAGAGTAGCCCTAACAAAATCGTGAGTTGCCTATATCCATTCCTTTTCTGTAACTCTGATATTCACCCCCTATTTTTTTTTCAAATTGTAATTTGGGTGAAATTTTACAGAGCAAATTCACTTTCCATACAGCAGTTTACATATCCTTTGTCTCATGACATTGACTGAAATTTCCCACAATGCAAAAGCACCCGTCTCACTTCCTCCCCACAGTTACCTCTTACCTGTGTCCTTCCCTCCATGCACTCCTGCCCCCTGAGCTGTCTCCCTGTGCATACACAACCCTTCTATTCTCCTATGATTGTTCTCTCCAAAGAGTGTATCTACCTAATGTAAAGGTTCAGCTCATATGCCTGTCTTTTGTTTGGCTGGAAGTCACAGGAGTGGGTTCAATTCCAGACCTGAAGGGCAGCTAGGGGCCATAGTCTCAGTGGTTCCATAAGGCTCTATCAGACCAGTAAACCTGGTCCCCCCTCCATCCCACCCTTTTTAAAATAATTTTGTAACTCTGATCTTCTTAAAACCAGTAATATGACATTGTATGATGGCTCCTTGAGGTTAATGGTGCAGTCTGTAGCCATGAAATCCTTTGTTTTCCCTCTCTGTGAAATATTATCTTGTCCAGATGTTGAATCCACTATTTTGACCTCATTAGCACTGTACTCCACGTAGCTGGGCATTTTGCTTTCATTATTTTAATAACGCAATGATGATTATAAAGAAATAGCAAGAGCAGTAGTGAGTCTAGAAATTTCATTACTTCCATCAGCGATGCAAATCAGAGAAAGTATGTGTAAGAGAGGGTCAATTGGAGTACTCACATGAAAATGAAAAGCAAAAAGCTTTAAGAATAAATAAGTATGTATATGTGATGTTTATGTGTATATGTGGTGGGAAGTGAAAAAGAAGAAAGGGAGAGAGAAGGGGAAGGAGAAATAAAAGAAGAGAAAAGGGAGCACCAAGAAGAAGGAGAAATAAAGAGGAGGAGGAGGACAGGGAGAGCATTGAATATACTAAAACAAACAATTACATGTGTGATGAGACAATTGGATTAACCATATAATTCACTTCCTAACAACTTTGCATTTTTATATTCTTTAACTACAACTGGAACAAACTATTTAGGAACAACTAGGTAAGAGAAGATTGTTATTGTTTCTATGTGCCGTCAAGTCACACTTGACTCATAGCAACCCCTCCTTAAGTTTCCGAGGCAGTATCACTACAGAACTAGATTGCCCAACCTTCTTTCTGAGGAGTGGCTGGTGGGTTTGAACTGACAGTCTTCTGGTTAGCAGTCAAGTGCCTTAGGCACTGTGCTACCAGAATTCCTAAGGTAAGACAAGAAGAAATGTTTTATTTGTTTAGTATTTTACCACCTTTATTTTTTACTGAAAAGACATAACAGGAATCTGTACAGATAATTGGATAGACAGACAGATGGATATATAGATAGAGATACAGGCATAGATATAATTACCTGTTATTTAAAAATCGCAGATCTGGGCACTGTCAATATAAAAGTGAACAGACAGCGCAAGATGTCTGCCCTAATGGAAATTATATACTAAAGGTAGGAGGTAGACATAAATAAGTATATGAATGAGTGAATGAATAAATTAATTTTTAAAATCATGTACTAATAAGACCTATGCATAAATAAAACATGTAAATTTTTTTTTTTTAAAGTGACAGAAGTGAGTGAACATGTCAGCATGTGGGTTTGGTTTTTAAATCAGGCACATACTCTTTTCAGAGTATAAAAATTGAAGAAATTCCCCCAAACTTGGGAGTACTGTATAGGGCTGCCTCTGGATTGTAAAGAAGAAGGTATCTCTGTCCTCAAGTATTTAAATGTATTTAACTCTCAAAACAGAAACAATAAGTCTATAAACACACTCAACCAGCCTCCAAGTACACAATTTAATGTTTGATGATTATTCCCACACCTTTTCTCTAGCAAATAATCTGATTACTTATTTCTGGCTGAAACTGGACCAGATGGTCCTCTTAACACTATTTACAAATGATGGTGAATGAGGAATCCTTTTGTCAGCGAGTCTATGCCAACCATAGCAATCCTGTAAGATAAAGAAGAACTGCACTATGGGGTTGCCAAAGCTGAAATCTTTAAGGAAGCAGACTGCCACATTTTTCTCCCACATAGCAATTTGAACCACTGACCTTTCAATCAGCAGCCATGCACTTACCACTGTGCCCTAGAGCTCTTGAACAAAGCATGCAGCCCCAGAAATCTTTCCCCTCTTAGAGATGATCTCACCCCCTCCTATCTCCCTTTAAATAACTTTAGCTCTTACTTCTAGGGTTGGCTTTGGTGATGTGACTTTAAGACTTTACAGTTGCAAGTTCAAGACACATAAAACACCTTGCCCTCTTAGTACCTCAATCCCCTCAGTCCCAATAACCTTTATCTCTTCTCTATTTCAGTCTCCTACCAACACAATCACACTTAAGGACTAGTATCAGATTTATCCCCATTCAGGGTTTACAACTACTTTAACTTCTACTTTCTCCTATTCAATCTGGTCTAATTTTTTCCCGTATCCTTTACTTCCTTGAGGCACTCTGGTAGCATAGTGCCTAAGGCATTTGACTGCTAACCAGAAGGCTGATGGTTCAAACCCACCAGCCATTCCTTGGAAGGAAGATTGGGTAATTTACTTCTGTAAAGATACTGCCCCAGAAATCCGAGGATCCGACTTCAAGGCAGTGAGTTTGGTTTTTGGTTTGGTTTACTCCCTTGACCATTTTCCTATTCTCACAGTTCCTGAGCTTGCTTCTGTCTTCATTTGCCTCTCTTACAACATGGACAGAGTCCACCAGTTCTTCAAGTGCTTGTATTCTTTGTTTTCCAATTTTTCTCCTAACAGTATCTGACTGACACCTTCTCCCTTGTCTGTTGTGATCTAGGAATGGAAAGAGGTGTTGGATAAGGTTTTTTGCTTGTTTATTTTGTCATTGGATTTGCTAAAAGTCATGTTATTTAAGTCTGTTTAAAGGGAAATCCTGGTGATACAGTGGTTGAGTGTTCAGCTGTTAACCAAAAATAATATGGTTTGAACCCACCAGCTGCTCCTGCATCTTTTTCTAGTGGCAGAAAGATGAAGCAGTTTGCTTCTGTTAAGAATTCACCCTTCGACACCTTATGGGACAGTTCTACTCTGCCCTATAGGGTTGTTATGAGTCAGAATCAACTCGAAAGCAACAGGTTGTTTTTTTTTTTTTTTTCTTTTTCTTTTTAAGTCTTTTTTAAAAATCATTGTAATTGCAGAGGGACAGAGTAGTTGATCCTGCGGGCTTGGACCATAGTCGCAGGGGACATCAAGCTCAATTGGCATAACATACTATACAAAACATTGTTCCACCTACTACTTTGGCGAGTAGCAACTGGGACCTTAAAAGCTAGGAAGCTGCCATCTAGATGCAACAACGGGTCTCTCCTCGTCAAGAAGAAAGAAGAAAACCAAAATTAATGGAAACAATCAGTCCTAGCGACTGGTACACCATCCGATCTGCAACCTATACAACTATGAGACCAGAAGAACTAGATGGTACCCAGCTACCACTGCCATCCCCTTGGAAGGGATGTAGGAGATCCTGCATAAAGAGGGAGAACAATGTGGTACAAAACTCAAAATCATTTGGAGGCAAAAAAAAAAAAAGAAAGTGGGGACCAGGTTTGCTGGTACAATAGAGCCTGGTGTAACCACTGAGACTATGGCCCCTAGCTGCCCTTCAGGTCTGGAATTGAACCTACAACTGTGGTTTCCAGCCAAATGAAGTACAGGCATGTGAGTTAAACATTTACCTCAAGTAGACACACGCCCTGGAGAGAACAATCATGGGAGAAGGAAGGGCTGCTTATGCACAGGGAGACAGCTCAGGGTGCAGAAGTGTATGAAGGGATGGACACTGGGAGGAGGTAACTATGGGGAGGAAGTGGGAGGGGAGCTGCTGCATTGTAAATTTTGGTCAATGACATGAGACAAAGTATATGTGAACTGCTGTATGAAAAGTGAATTTACTCTGTAAATCTTCACCCAAATCCTAATAAAAAAATTAAAAAAAAATCATTGTAATTGATTTTTATATCATTCCTATTCCTTTTATCACAATGGCTGGGACAATATTTTCTACTTCTATTCAATTCAGATTCAGTCTCTTATTCTGCTTGACTGAGAACACAGGCACCATTCTATTCTGAACCATTCAGCTGCCTTCCTCACCACTTTAAAACCTTTATTCACTAATCTTCCCTTTTTCTCTTGTTTAAGAGGAAAATTATTCTTTTCTATTTATAAAATCAATTTACACATGTGCCCTTGATCTCAAACAACCTCCATCCCATTACACACACACACACGTGCACACACACATATATGGGTGCACACGTGTTATATTAATTTTAATTATTCTCTTAAGCCTAGACACATGATCAGTTTTCTCTTTATGTTGCTGTTGTCATATGCCCTCGAGTCGGCCCTGACTCATAGTGACCCCTCCTTGGGTTTTCTGAGGCAGTATCACTATGAAAGTAGATTGCCCAACCTTCCTTCTAAGGAGTGGCTGATGGGTTTCTTATATGTTTCTCTTTATGTACATATTTTTCCAAAGAATAGTCTCCATCAGCAGGACTATAGCCCTCTCTTCCCTTCCTTTCACTGAAGAATTTCTTGAGAGATTAGTAATGCCCTCCACCTTTCTTTTCTCACCACAGAGTCACTTACAGTGTATGGGATCCATATTATCCAAGCTACAAGACATTCATTTTACATATAGCAAATGTTTCATAAACATTTGACATAAACACTTGACAAGATCCAAGCACTGTTTTACTGGCTAGCAAAATGACCAGTGCTAGTCAAACATGATACCTCTGTCCATAGTGATTGGTCCAAACAAATCCAAACTTGAGAAATTGAATGGGAGTGGAGAGGATTAATTATATTAAATGAGATTAGCCAATAAATTAAATTGTGCCTAAATATCTACCCAAAGACTTATAAGACTTATAAGATACATAAACCTACGTATAAACACACACACACACACACACACACACACATATATATATATATATATTTCTGTTTGAGTGAGTTTGTGTTTGGATCCTGCCATTTGCAACTGAAAGGATCCTGAATAAAGTAATTAATATAGTCATTTGCATATATATATATATACCCTATGAAATCATAACCTACTTGAGAGAAAAGACTTTGTTATTCACTTTGTATCCTCCAGAATGCTTTGCACATTGTAAGTGTCCAATAAATATTTATTGAATGAATAAATCTACCTATAAAATGTCCTAAATTTGTACTGTTGCCATCTTCAGACTTCTCTAGAGTACTAGAGTACTCTGGGTAATGAACAACAAAACATAGCAGATGTCTTAAAAATATTACCTCCCATGTGGGAATACCTAACCCTCAACTCCCCTTCCACCCTTCCAGCATTGCCATTCCATTTGCATTCCTATTCAGCTGTTACTCAGAGAAGAAAGATACTTAGGTGACTGTGTTTCTATTGTCAGGTTTGTGAGAAAAAGTGAATCCTCAGGCTCAGAATACAACATAAATCAGAGAAAGAAAAGCTGGCCCTTTTGGTTTTTATTCTTGATCCTGGTACAAGTTTCTCTTTGTAGAGGTGACACTCAGACTTCCCATTTAGAAGCTTGTTCCAGTAAATTGTAACAAGAGCAAGACATTAAGGGAGATGATGTTTTTTCAATTCAGTTTTGCTTCTTTCCCTTTCTCTCTCTCATTCCTACACACACACACATACACACACACAGAGAGAGAGACATATACACACACACACATACCTCAATGATGAAGGATTAATCAAAAGCTCAACAGAAGCCCAGGGCTCACATTTGCAGGAAAAGATCATACTGACTCACATAGTTATAGCTCTCTCTTTCTATACTCAGGAAGACAAGTACATACAGAGACAAATCTTTTTCATTTAGGAAAAGGTCCCCTGTGCACATCTGGAGTCAGGGAAGTCAAAAAGACCAAGCACTCTTTCCTGAAGCAGAGAGAAAGTGGATGGAGGCAAACAGAATGATATATTTAAACATTTGTCAGGAAGGAAATCTTAGACAGTCAAAACAGAATCCTTATTAATTGTCAATCTTAGGGCCACTCTGCATACAACCATTTTCTCCTGTCTTAGTATTTGTTTAAAATATAGCAGAACTGGGTGGGGAGAACAAGAAAATTATTTGTTTTTCCTTGGGTGTGATGCGTGTTGTAAATATCCCTCTTGAGATACATCTTTGCATAGTTGTGCCTTCAATCTGTTGCTTGTGGTTTGTTTTTTGACAACTGAACTTACATTATTACTAGATGCCAGTTTTGTTTTCTGAGAGAAGGGGCAATTAGAATGAACCCAATTTGTCCATACTGCTTTTTTTGCACTCTGCTTCCTGGGGATAGGAGCTCACACTGCAAAGGCGAGAGCAGGAATGGGTTGCTGGGTTTCTATTTGAAGACCACATGCCAGTTTGATACTCATAGTTGTTCGTTATTTATTTATTTATTTTTTTCTCTTTGAAGAAATAACCAGGTTACTGCTAAGACAGCTCCAACAGTAACAATAACTAAGTCAGTTTAGTTTCAGAATACACACTAACAAGGAGTCAGATACCGACGTCATAAATATAAGTAGCAAACCTCTCTCTAATAGCAAATGCTAAATATTCAACATTCTCTATCTGCCTGCGGAGATGGAGATCTTTCAACGATATTGATGCATAAAAATTCCCCAAACCCCTGCCGTGTCAAGAATGCAAATCATCCTTGAAATAGGGTGTGTTCTTAGAAAAACAGAGCTGATATTCTTACAGATATCCCCAGTAATGTGGGGGGAGCAGGACAAAAAAAATCATGAAATCATGTTTATTATTAAATAAGAGTATGTAAAAGCTTGATCAAACTTAGACTGCCTCATTAGTAATTGCATGGATGGCTGTGGTATGTGATAAACAGTTTTACAATATCACAAAGCTGAAAAGATGCAGGCAAGAAGGTAAACTCCTGTAGCAGGAAAAGTTAGGATCTAGGGATATTAGTCTATAATACTAAAACTTAAAATACACATAACATGTCATTTTTTTATTGCTTCTGTTCTGATTATAAAAAATAGAAAAAAATAAAAGGAAAGAAAACTGTCTAGAACAAAGAAGCTGGAAAACCACCCTTATACAGAGTACTTCTATGTACTTGCTACAAGATTTCCTTTTAATCTTTTTTCTGTGTATTGAAATCCATAGAATCATTGATTAAACACTTTTAAACATGTATTAAATGCCAGTGGATAATGATATGATTCACATTATTCTCACCTTATTATCAAAGTCTTGACTTTCAATCCTGTTCACTCAGGGTTAAGTGATCATCTTATTCTCTGTCCCATTCCTCATTTCCATCTCTAAGCCAAAATTTAGGAAATAATGTGTGAACAACATTAGTCTAGAGACTCATCATATCAGAGAAGAGGGACAAACACTTTCAGGGAAGTGAAAATAGCCACTTTAGAACTCTTCCTATTTCATTTCCATAGTCACTCTAGTCAAAGTGGAGGTGGTTATGGACAGCCTGTTGCCCAAGATCCAGATGGGGACAAAGAAGAAGTGGAACCTCAACTGAAATGCGTATTTTTGCCCAAAAGTGCCACCTCTCATCAAGCTGTCATCTCTAAGCCTCCATTTGATTTTCCTTCAGTCATGATCTGGTTTAAGGACTGTCCTTCCAAGTACTTCAGCAAATCCCTATCATAACTACTTCTTCGTTTTCAGAAAATAGATTTGGAAAAGTCTATGAAAGTACTGGACAGGTAGGCAGGAAAAATAAACTAAGAGAACAAATATAGTGTTAATTCCATAATTGATGAAGAAACAGTGAAGACAGGAATTGGTTCAGTGGTAGAATTCTCCTCTTCCATGCAGAAGACCTTGGTTCAATTCATGGATAATGCACCTCTTGTATAGCCACCAGTTGTCTGACAGTGGAGGACTGAGTACCGCTATAATCCTGAACAAGTTTCAGTGGCACTTTCAGACTAAGGTGGGCTAAGAAGAAAAGCCTCGCAATCTACTTCTAAGAATCAGTCAATGAAAAAAACCCTATAGATCACATCAGTCTGATCTTTCACCAATCATAGGAATGATGTAAAACCAGGCAGCATTTTGTTCTGCTGTGCTTGGGACCACCATGTGTCTGGGGCTCATTAAACTGGAGCTAACAACAAAGGGATAGGTCACCCATTGCCTTCAAGTTGCTTCCAACTCATAGTGACTCCACAGGACAGAACTGTCTCACAGGGTTTCCAAAGCTGTAAATCTTTACAGAAGCAGACTGCCACATCTTTCTCCTCTGGTGTGGCTAGTGGGTTCAAACCAGCAACCTTTCAATTACCATCTGAGTGCTTAACCATTGTGCCACCAAGATTCCTTACCAAAGGAATAAGCAGCAATACATTGAAGAAAGTTTACATGATCATTGTATGGTGTGAGCTGAGGAATCAATGACATGAATAAATAGCATAACCAAATAACAACACTATAGGACTGGCATCAAACATACAGATGTGCACACACACATATACAGACACATCAATTTCTAATGATTTGGGCCAAATAATTATCTTCAGCAAAATATCTGCAGCTCTATATCAACAAGAAACTGTTAGAAATTCAAACCAGATTCAAAAGAGGATATAGAATGAGAGATATCATTGCTGATGTCAGATGGACTGGCTGAAAGCAGGGAATACCAGAAAGATGTTTACCTGAGTTTTGTTGAATATTTAAAGGCATTCCACTGTGTGGATCTTAACAAATTGTGGATGATATTGTGAAGAATGGAAATTCCTGAACACTTAATTGTGCTCATGAAGAACCTGTACATAGATCAAGAGACAACCATTTAAACAGAACAAGGGTTTTATCCTTTCACCATACTTATATGCTACGTGCTGACCAAATAATATGAGAAAATGGACTATTTGAAGAACCTGGCATCAGGATTAGAAGACTCATTAACAACACACAATATGTAGACAACACAACCTAGCATCTCCAAAGTGAAGAAGACTTGAAGCATTTGTTGATGAAGATCAGTGACTACAGGCTTCAGTATGGATTACACTTGAGCATGAAGGAAACAAAAATCCTTACATGTGAACCAGTAAACATTATAACAAATGGTGAAGAAATTGAAGTTGACAAGGATTTCATTTTTGGGGATCAATAATCAATGCCCATGCAAGCAACAGTCAAGAAATCTAATGATGTGCTACGCTGAGTAAATATGTTGCAAAAGACCACTTTAAAGTGCTATACATCAGAGATGTCACTTTAGTAACTAAGGTCTGCCTGACTCAATCCATAGAAATTTCAGTTGCCTCACATGTATGCAAAAGCTTGATTTCAATGAAAAAAGAAGACTGAAAAAAATTGACACATTTGAATTATGGTTTTGGTGAAGAATATTGAATATACCATAGACCGTCAGAAGAATGAATAAATTGATCTTGGAGGAAGTACAGCCAGAATGCTCCTTAAAAGTGAGGATAGTGAAATTTTATCTATCTTTCTTTGGATATATTATCAGAAGGGACTAATCTTGGGAGATTTTCAATGAGATGAATTAAAACCATAGTTGTGAAAATCTGGCTCAAGTGTAGTACCAAATGTGAGGATGACACAGGACTGGGTGACATTTTGTTCTGTTATACTTTGGGCCACTGTGAGTCAGAACAGCACCTAAGACACCAACAAAATTGTATGGCATGCTTCCAATGATAGTCTGTGGTTTGGATGTGGAATGGATAACAAAGATTAAGTGGGACACAATTAATGATTAGACAGTGAATGAGACAAGCTGTTAGTAAAATAATTCTTGAGGTGCTATTAATGGGAATTTGCTCAACAAAATTGAGAATATTCACTATATAGATAATGGAGAGATTAATTAAAGTTTAATTGCCATGTGAACAAAGGACAAGTTTATAGCAATTAAAACTTATTTTTCTCAGAAAGACAGTTATATCAGGATGTATGATTTAATTTTTACTGTATAAGAACTATCAGGTGGAATCGTGGGCACATAGTCAAGATTAGAAGCATAAAGACCTTTTCTAGCACAACCTGATCACATGCCACCCACAATCCTTTCCCTTTAGACTCACAGCTGTTTCTGAATGGACCACTTGAGAATGTTACAAAAATGAGAAATGCATATTTACTGGTTTGAAGAATTGTTTCGGATATAATATAACCTCTCAGAAAGATGGAAAATAGATATTTACTTTAAGGATATATGTGCTTTTCTCATAGGCAGACTAAGGTCTTGGTGCCACAACACAGGTTAGATATCAGACACTTTCCTTATTAAAATGTAAAAGTGAGTTATATTAATATCCTCTAACATAAGGTTATTATAGGGTAAAATGAAATTGTATGAAACATTTAAAGACTTATAATGTGTTTCTATTTTATTTTAAAATGGGATCTGAGACCAGAAGAATTTGATAGTACCCAGCTACTATCGCTGACTACTCTGAAAGGGATCAAAATAGGAGGTCATGGATAGAGAAAGAGAAAAATGTAGAACAAAACTCAAAATAAATTTTAAAAAAAGCTGGCTTACTGTTCTGATAGAAAGTGGTAGAACCCCAAGACTATGGCCATAGACACCCTTCAGGCATAGAACAGAACTCATCCTCTTGGCTCAACTTTCAGCCAAATGATACTAAGGTGAACAACAACAAAGATATAAGAACTCCTTAGGACAATCAACCATAATAGATCAAAGGGCAGCATTTGTGGAGGAATAAAGCTCAGAAGGCAGAAAAGGATAGGAAAGAAGGAATGGAAATGACAAACATAAAGAGGAAGAGGAAAGAGTGCTGTTACATTGTGGGGGTTACAATCAGTGTCACAAAACAAAATGTGTATGAATTCTGAATAGAAATCCACTTTGCTCTGTAAATTTTCACCCAACTCACAATAAAATATTTAAAAAAGAAAACAACTAAAATAAAGTCTGGATCTCAGGCTCTGATTCAACCTCTTCCAGTATTTTTTATTTTTTTTCACTCAAATTGTATGACGATGTGGTTTGGGAGATGAAAAGCCACAGTAGTGTCACAGTTATCTAGCTGTCCTCAATTTCTCTTATCCCCTTCTTTTTCTTATCCTCCTCTTTCTCAGTCTTTTCTATTATAATGATTGTAAACAATAACACACATAATATTTCATCAATTTCTAATCGTGTGCATGTAGAAATTGATCAGTGACTTTGATTACATTATTCAAGTTATGCAACCATTCTTACTATCTTTTTCCAAATTATCCCACCATTTTAACATATAGTCAATAGCTTTTAATCAAAAATAAGTAAATAAACACTTTTCCCTTCCCTCTTGCCCCTGTTAACCACTAGTTACTTATGGTTTCTATATAATTGCTTATTTTGTATCGGTGAAGTCACACAGCAGTTGTACTTTCGTGTTTGACTTATTTCACTCAGCTTAATAGTCCCTAAATTCATCTGTGTTGTGGCACGCATCGAGACTTCGTTCCTCCTTATGACTGGGTAATATTCTGTTTTATATATGTGTGTGTGTGTGTGTATACACACACATATATACCACATTTAATTTTTCCATTCATCAATTTATGGACATTTCAGTTCTTTCTACTTTTTGGCTATTGTGATAATGCTGCAAAGAAAATTTATGTACATATGTCTATATACCTCTGCTTTCAGGTATTTTGGATATATGACTGGGAGAGGAATTGCTGAGTTCTCTGATACTTTTCTGTTCAAATTTTGGAGGAACTGCCAAACTGTTTTCCACAGTAGCTATACCAATTTATAATCCCACCAGCAATGTATGAGACTTCCTATTTCTCCACAACCTTGCTAACACCTACTATTATTCAATTTTGAATCATTGACATCTAATGGGGCTGAGATAGTATCTCATTGTAATTTTCATTTGCATTTCCTGAAGGGCTAATGAAGGAGCCCTGGTGGCACAGTGGTTAAGTACTCAGCTGCTAGAGGAAAGGTTGGTGGTTTGAACCCACGAGCTATTCTTCAGGAGAAAGATGTGGCAGTCTACTTCTGTAAAGATTTATAGTGTTAGAAACCATAGGGCAGTTCTAACCTGTCCTGTAAGGTCACTATGAGTCAAAATTGACTTGACAGCAATGGGTATGGTTTTGGTTTTATGGGTAATGATTTTGAGCAATGTTTCATGTGCTTGTTGACCATTTCAATATCTTCTTTGGTGAAATGTCTGTTCAAGTGCTTCACCATTTTTTGGTTAGGTTGTTTGTCTTTTTGTTATTTAGGTGTAGAAGTATTTTATAGATTTTGGATAGTAGATCTTTACTGGAAACAGGTAGTTCCTGACTTATGAACTATCTGAGTAACAACAAACCACACTTAGGACCATTTTTTTTTTTTTTTTGGTATCACTAGTGAAGTGTAAGGAGCATAGTGCCTAAGGCACTTGACTGCTAACCAGAAGGCTGGTGGTTCAAACCCACCAGCCACTCCTCGGAAGAAAGATTGGGCAATCTACTTCCATAGAGATACTGCCTCAGCAACCCAAGGAGGGGTCGCTATGAGTCGGGGCCAACTCGACGGCACTCGACAGCAACAAAAACAACAACAAAGTGAAGTGTACTACATATAATGTTGCAGCACATAATTTGCTGATACCATCAATCTCAGATGTTCACTTGCAGATATACAATATTATGGTTTGTAAAGATAGAGAAAATAAAAGGCAAAAATAATGGAGAATAAAAGAAATGAGATATTCAACTTATTTATATCAGAACTGACTTGAGACTTTGCTCCTGCTCTGCAAGCTGTCTTTTCACTGTTTTGATATGACCCAGTTATTTGATGAACAGAGTTGTTGATTTTTTATGAGGTTCCAATTACCTATTTTGTCTTTTGCTGCTCATGCTGTTGTTGTTGTAGTATCTGAGAGTCCATAACAAAAAAACCAGGTCTCGCAGCTTCATTGACACATTTTCTTTTGTGTATCTTATGGTTTTAGTTTTTAGATTAAGGACTTTGATGTATTTTGAGTTGGTTTTTGTGTATGATATAAGGATTAAATCTTGATTCCATCTTCTGTGTTTGGATATCCAATTTTCCCAGCAAAATTTCTTTTCTTTTTTTTTAGTTTTGTTGTGATTTGGGTGAAAGTTGACAGAGCAAATTCATCTTCCATACAGTAGTTCACATACACTTTGCCTCTTGACATCTTCCACAATGCAAGAGCTCTCCTCCCTCTTCCTCCCCACAGCCACCTCTTCCCTGTGTCCTTCCCTCACATTCACTCCTGCCCCCCCAGCTGTCTCCCTGTGCATGCACAGCTCTTCTATTCTCCCATGATTGTTCTCTCTAAGGAGTGTATCTACCTAATGTAAATGTTCAGCTCATATGCCTGTCTTTTGTTTGGCTGGAAGTCACAGGACTGGGTTCAATTCCAGACCCGAAGGGCAGCTAGAGGCCATAGTCTTGGTGGTTCCATCTGGCTGTATCAGACGAGCAAACCTGGTCCCTTTATTATTATTATTATTTTGAGTTTTATTCCACATTGTTTTCCCACTCTCTCCAGGATCTCCTACATAGATCCCCCTCGTAGTTGACAGTGGCAGCCAGGCACCATCTAGTTCTTCTGTTCTCGTAGTCATATAAGGCTGAGGATCACATGATATATAAGTCACTGGGACTAATTGTTTCCATGTTTCTTTGGTTTTCTTAATTCTTTTTTTCTTTAGATGAGGAGAGGCCCATTGTTGCATCTAGAGGGCCACTTGCAAGCTTTTAAGATCCCATTCACTACTTGCCAAATTAGGATGTAGAACAATGTTTTTGTGTAGTATCTTATGCCAATTGAGCTTTATTTTCCCTGTGACCATGATTCCAAGCACACAGGTCCAACTACTTGCTCCTTCTGGGTAGCTGGCTGTGGCCAAGGAATGAGTGCAAACTTGTCCCTTGTCCACTCTACTGATACCTGGGAATCCTTACAGAACATACAAATACACTTATAGAAACATTGTCTGCCAATTCTATACATGTCATGGGCACACTCCCCCCTGCATAGACATACCTAATCATTCAGCCCGTCCACCCATCTATCCACCTATAGATCGACGCTTGCCATCACTGACAATGAAGTACTCTGTGTGCAGAAGGGTTCATCTTTGTTGTCTGTACCTCCCATACACCTCTGTATGTCTTCCTCTTCCTCAGTGCCGCTGTGTTGATCACTCACATTTTGTACATTGCCCTTCGTTCACCCAAATCAATATTTGTCTCTACCTATCTAGCAATGATCCCTCCCCTCCTCTCCCATCCCTGCTAACCAACAAAGAAAATTTCCTTCCATATATAAAGCGTTCCTTGATTTTCTACAATAATAGACTAATACAGTATTTGTCCTTCTGTGACTGACTTATTTCACTCAGCATAATGTCCTCCAAGTTCATCCACGTTATGTGGTGTTTTATATAGTCTATGTTATTCTTTGGGAGCTCTGGTAGCATAGGGCCTAAGGCACTTGACTGCTAACCAGAAGCCTGGCTGTTCAAACCCACCAGCTACTCCTCAGAAGGAAGATGGAGCAATCTACTTCTGTAGTGATACTTCTTCAGAAACCCAAGGAAGGGTCGCTATGAGTAGGGTCTGACTCGATGGTACATAACAACAACAACAACAACATGTTATTCTTTAGGGTTTTGTAATATTCCATTGTGTATATGTACCATAGTTTGGGTATCCATCCTTCTGTAAATGGGCACCTAGATTGTTTCCATCTCTTTGATATTGTAAGTAGTACTAGAATGGACATTGATCCCAGCATGATTTCTTAAAGGAACTTTTCCTTCCTTGTTGGATGGATTTCAGACAGATTTAGCACCCTTGTCTAAAATTAGTTGACCACAAACACATGGATTTATTTCTGGGCTTTAAATTTTATTCCAGTGGTGTACATGTCTAATATTATACCCGTACCAGGTTGTCTTATTTGTGGTAGCTTTATAGTATGTTTTGAAATCAGAAAATATAAGTTACCCTAATTTTTTCTTCTACTTCAGGATTGACTTATTTATTTGGGGTCCCTTGCCCTTCTACATAAATTTGAGGAATGGCTTTTCCAGTTCTGTCCAGAGGGCTATTGGAATTTTAAAGGAGATTGTATTGGATTTATAGATTGCTTTGGGTAATACTGATATCTTAACTATTTTAAGCCTTCCAATTCATAAACACAAAATATCCTTCCACTAATTTATGCCCTCTCTTACTTATTTAAGCAATGTTTTATAGTTTTCTCTATGTTGTTGTTGTTATTTGCCGTCGATTCAGAACCAACTCATAGGGACTCCTCCATGGGTTTCCGAGGCAGTATCACTATGGTAGTAGATTGATCAACCTTCCTTCTGAGAAGTGGCTGGTGGGTTTGAACTGCCAGCCTTCTGGTTAGCAGTTAAGTGCCTTAGGCACTACGCTACCAGAGCTCCTAGTTTTCTCTTTACACATCAATTATTTTCCTGATTAAATGAATTCTTTGGTGTTTTATTACTTTAGATGCCATTGTATAAGGTAACATTTCCTTAGTTTCTTTTTTTTCTTGTACATTGCTGATTTTCCCTTTTTTTAGTATCAGAACACTTCATTTTTGATTGGGTGCATGATTGTTGACAATACTCAAATTCTTAGGTCCTCTTTATCTTCAAGGTTGTCATGTCCCTTTAATTAAGTTATGGACAATAAAGTATAAGCATAAAAGTCATAGATGCTTCTGAGGACCTTTCTTAAAAGACAGATTGTTCATGTTTTTTGCCCTTTCCTTTTAAAAGTCGCTTCCTCCTTTCTGCTGAGTAGAATATTGGTGCATTGACTGACAGGTCATATTGGATCATGAAGGAATCTTGAGACTGGAAGCCACACACAAGAGCCACATGATAGAAAGAAGCCAGACCCTTAGGGCCTTATGACTCAAACCATCCAACCAACCTAGTATACCTCCAGACTTTTATATGACAGAGAAATAAATCTATCTTGTTATATTTCTTTTACTCAAAGCTGAGACTAAAGCTAACTGAAATAACTTGCTATCTTCAAAAAGCTGAGCTATATACCAACCTTCTCTACATCTTTTGCTAACTAGAAGATGGATAGACCTGAATTTTAAGATACCAGAAACGTAAGACGACTGCTCATCTGAATCTGGATATAAAAGCAATCTTCCTGTTCTTATTGCCTGTGCCGTAATTTAGAAACAAAGCAGTTTGTATCTATTAGAAAAATAAGTAGTTCCTGTAACTAAACAGGCATCAGTTAGGGCAGCCAGTTACTGTCTTCCTTTTCTCCTACTACTTTCTATGTGACCCTCTTTCCATGTCCAGTGTTAAGACTATAGCTTCCAGAAAACAAATTGATGTCATATATTAAAAGACAGGAGCTCTCATAGCATAGTGCCTAAGGCACTTGACTGCTAACCAGAAGGCTGGCAGTTCAAATCCATGAGCCACTCCTCAGAAGGACGTTAGGGCACTCTACTTCCATAGTGATACTGCCTCGGAAGCCCAAGGAGGGGTCACTATGAGTCAGGTCCAACTCGACGGCACGTAACAACAACAACAACATATTGAACGACAAGCTGTGATGCACTGTGATACATAGTTGTGGCAAGAGGATAGGTAGGGGTCTAAGATGGTGCAGAGCAACAGGAAAAAAAAATCATATAAGCATAGAGTGGGAACTCTATTTTGTACTTCATTATTTCATTATTTCAGCCCACCAGGCACTTAAGATAAAGTAATATCTTGTTTCAATCCAGTAGTTCTCCAAAGGACAACAGATTAAAAGGCACCAGGAATTAGGCTAAAAGCTGTACATGTCAATTTACTATCTATCTGTAAATCTCAAAATATTTGTCCAGCACCCAAGTGAACAGAGATAAGGGGGGGAAAAAAAAAAAAAAAAACTAAACACTATAACTATTAATAAACACTAAAACTACATAAATTTGCCCTCTTGCCAAGGCTGACTAAGCAAAAATACAAAAAAGATTAAAGAAAATAAAAAAGAGGTTAGGAAATGATTCAGAACTTGGGAAAGATGTTACCTTGATACTTATGAGAGAAGACCTCCAATAACCATTGAAACCAAACTCACTGCAGTGGAGTCATTTCCAACTCATAGTGACCCCTCCTTGTGTTTCTGAGGCAGTATTTCCATGGAAGTAGATTGCCCAGTCTTCCTTCTGAAAAGTGGCTGGTGGGTTTGGACCACTAACCTTCTGGTTAGCAGTCAAATGTCTTAGACACTAGGCCACCAAAGCTCCTTCTAATAACTATTAGATAAGTAAAAAAGTAAACTTTAGAAAATTATTCATTGTCCCTAATAGTAGACAAGTCACATTTTCTTTATGGAAGGGGAAAAGGAATAAGAAGAAAATAAGTTGGGATGAAAAGACAGCAGAAAATTTTCCAAAAGACAATGAAGGGCATGTGGAATGATTGGAGTGAAACTTACTAAAGTCATAATTACAATCTAAACTGGATAATTTGCAATGATATTTTAGAATATCAAATTAATCATATGCTAGACAAACAAGATATATACAATGTACCATACACACACACACACACACACACACACAAGAAATTGTAAAAGAAGAAAGAAACAAAATGTGGACAAAACCAATATATGAAGAGAGCAGTGTGTGTTTTCAGACTTAGACTAATAAGTAAACGTGTTGTTAGGAAGAAAGCTGAACAATTTGAACAGGAATAATGATTAAAGAGATAATTGATATAAAACTATGTAGAGCTTAAAAATGACGTGAGAAACAGATCAAAGAGATAACTGTAATACAGCAAAATCAATGAAAAAGCATTCATGTGTAGAAATACAGAGGAAAGATTTGTGAATAACAAAACTAAAATTAAAAAAAAAAAAGAAAACAACAACAAAAATACCTAAATTGTGTAAGTGGCCAGAGGGCAGGGTGCTTATGCCTTGGCTGCAACACTAAATGCCAAGAGAAAAGTGAAGAATGTCCACAATATGTTTATTTGTAAATAGTCTGTTGGGATATTATTATCCCAAAGTGTTCCCATTATTTTTTTTCTTCCCTGTAAAGAAGTAAGATTTTAAGATTTTATGGTTATTCTCAGGTATTAAATGGAATAGAAAACCTATTCTAAAATTGCTTTAAATTACACCAATTGGTCAGAGATAAGTCAAGATTTAGAAGTAGAACATAGGAAATCACAGCTAAAATAGATGATTAGGAAACATTAAAACCATTCAAAAACACAGCTAAGTGTAAATGATCATAGCAGATTCATTTAAAAAACTGAAGTCAAATACCAAAAGTAATTATTGAGTGAAAATGTATATGATATGAAAACATAATTTAATAAAACAATATTCTCTTTATAAAATTTGGAGTTGTAACAAAACCAAGGCATAGAGTTGTTGTTGTTATGTGCTGTCGAGTCAGCCCTGACTCATAGCGACCCCTCCTTGGGTTTCCCAGGCAGTATCACTACGGAAATAGGATTGCCCAACCTTCCTTCCGAGGAGTGGCTGGTGGGTTTGAACCGTCAGCCTTCTGGTTAGCAGGCAAGTGACTTAGCCACTATGTTACCAGAGCTCCCAAGGCATAGAGTAGTGCAGTGCAAATACTAAATTCCAAATTTTATAATTGAGTAACTCAAGAACACTAATTATTAATGCTGATAATTAGAGAAATATAGATTCATGTGGAGAAAGTATAAAAAAAACATGCCTAAACAATACCCACCAACTTCAGGACCATGGGTCTTTCTAAGGAGTGTGAAGGTGGGCTTGTGCTCTATCTGTAATGGTTTATTCCTTTAAGAGAGAGAAAAATCCTCAAACAAGTGTAACAAAATGTTAGCATCTGTTATATCTGACCTGCTACATTGGTGTCTGTTGTCAGTTGTATTACTTTCTGTAGTTTTCCATGTGTTTATAATAGTTTACACTTAAAAAAATTGTTATAGAAGCTATAAATATAACCACTAAGTGGAATTTAAAAAATATATTGATAGAACACTGAAAAAGAGAACAGCAAGCTAAGTACTATGCAAAAAAAAAAAAAAAAAGTATTGTATAGCAAAATAATAATAATAAAAAAAAATTCGACAAAAATTGGAAAAATACTTAAACTGGGATGACAAAGTAAGACCAGAATCCATTATGAGAATCAATATAAATTCTTTTAAGTCACCTATTAAATAACTAGTAATAATGATAATTATAATAATATTGAATATTTGTTACTTTTTAGTATGTACTTAGTATTATACTATATAATATCCTATATACTTCAAATGTTTTATGTCCCTTGATACTCATGATAATCATATGAATCAAGTATTATTGTTATCTAAAAGTCTCATAGACTGTGTTAGTAAAATAATTCAAACAAGAGAAACATCTTTAAAAAGAAAAAAAAAAACAAAAGAAATTATGTCCATTCTGTCTTATAAACAAAAGTAAAAAGAAAATAGAAATGACAAAGATTAATTTTAGACAATAGAATTAAAAGCAAAACTTTAAATATTTTATGAAGATTGATTTTGTACATAAAATACAAGGGAGATACCATATGAATATTTGATATTTTTGAGCCTTTTTATACTGAAACTATAGCATTGATATACTTGAACATAACTACCACTTCTTACACAAATAAAAATATTTATTTGCCAAATCAGCCCCCAATGAAATATTTTTATAAACAGACTATAACAATTGTTTTTTACATGCTGTTGTAAAAATAATTTGGCAAGGATAGGGTGTGTTGACAAACAAACTTAGGACCTGCAGTTTATTTGTATAAAAATACAGTATTAGAAATCAGGAAATTTCTAATTTGTATGAGTTAAATGTCTTTGAACCAATAAACCAAGGGAGCTCTGGGGGCCACTGACATTGAGTTGATTCTGACTCATAGCATTCTCCATTGCGTTTCCAAGGCTATAAATCTTCATGGAAGTAGACTGCCTCATCTTTCTTCTGTGGAGAGGCTAGTGGGTTTGAACCACTGACCTTTAACTTAGCAGCCAAATACCTTAACAACTATACCACCAGAGCTCAAGGATGCTGTCATGGATTGAATTATATCCCTTAAAAATAGTATCAATTTGGCTAGACCATGATTTCCAGTATTGTGTGGTTATCCTCCATTTTGTGATCTGATTTAATTATCCTCCATTTTGTGATGTGCTATAAATCTTGTATGTTAATGTCTAAGGATGAGTGTGGGGTATATCTCAAGTCACAGCCTTACCAGAAGGTATTTGACTCAAATCACATTCTTACTACTGTTTTACCCTTACTCAAGTCACACCCTTGCTTGAGTCACACATTTTACAAGAGATGGAAGGAGAAAAAAAGTGAGCAGAGAGGATAGGGACTTCAGTACTGCCAAGAAAGGAGAGCCAGGACTGGAGCATGTCCTTTGGACTTTTCCCCGTGCTGAGAACCTCCTAGACTCAGGTGAATATTAATGCCAAGACACATGGCAATCTCCAAAGTACATGAGGTCTACAGCTCTTAAAGAACAAGGACTTATCCCTAGAGTTGGTGCCCTGAATTTAGACTTCTAGCTTCTTAAACTGTGAGAGAATAAATTTCTATTTTTTAAAGCCATCTACTTCTGGTATTTCTATTATAGCAGCACTAGACAACTGAGAGAGATGTGAAAGAAAATGGTGACATAGAAAATATTCCTTAATTTAGAATTTATGGGTGAATTTACTTAGTTCTAAGAAATCCTCGAGTTATATGTAAATTCTTCTTTGTGTATATGACTGTGAACTTTTCTGGAAATATCGCACTTAATATCCTCAGTATACTTGAAAGATGGTATGTTTCTACCTTACGATAAGAAAGAGACTCTGCTCCACCATTTTTTCCAAAAAATAAAAAGTAGAAAATACTTTATGTTATTCTTGTAATGATTTACATGAAGTTTGTCCCCATTACTGGATTGCATATTCTATGATAATAGGAATATAAATGTTTTACTTTATGATATCTCAGTACAATATCTAGAATATAGATTAGGTCAATAAATAACAATTGAATTGATCAATCTTAAATCAATAAACTAGGGAGAAGCAGACATTTTGTCAAAGAATTAGCTGCCAAAATAATTCTAGGTGCAGATAATTTTACAGATAAAGTATAATAGAACTGGAAACATTAGGTGCTTACAAGACTTTAAACATTTCTATAGTATGGAAAACAAACAAACAAGTATCTAGAGCTTCTCAACTTCCAAGGTAGTAAAGCCAGAAACTAAAGCCTAAACTGTTGTTGTTGTTATTATTAGGTACCATTGAATCAGTTCCAACTCATAGTGATCCTACATACAAGAGAATGCAACACTTCTGGGTCCTGTGCCACTCCTATAATCATTGCAACGTTTGAGCTCATTATTATAGCCACTGTGTAAATCCATCTCATTGAGGGTCTTCCTCTTTGTTGCTGACCCTCTACTTTACCAAGCATGATGTCCAGTGGTTGGTCCTTCCTGAATATGTGCACAAAGTACGAGAGACACAGTCTTACCAACCTCCCTTCTAAGGAATGTCTTGGTTGTACTTCTTCTAAGATAGATTTGTTCATTCTTTTGTCATTCCATGGTAAATTTGATATTCTTCAACAAGACCTTAATTCAAAAGCATCAATACTTCAATCTCCCTTATTCATTATCCATGTTTTGCATGCTTATGAGGCAATTGAAGTAAAATTAGATCCTTGACAATTTCAATCTTTTCTCTGTTTACCATGATTTTGATTAATCGGTTCTGAGGATTTTTATTTTCTTTATATTGAGGGGCAATCCATACAGAAGGCTATCGGCTTTGATCTTCATCAGCAAGTGCTTCAAGTCCTGTTTGCTTTCAGCAATCAAAGCTGTTCACCTATCACATGTTGTTAATGAGTCTTCCTCCAATCCTGATGCCATGTTCTTCGTAAAGTCTCATTTCTCTAATTATTTGCTCAGCATACAGATTGAATAAGTATGGTGAAAAGATACAACCTTAACTCACACCTTTTCTGATTTTATACCATACATTATCCCCTTGTCCCGTTCTACTGACTGCCCCTTGGTCTATGTACAGGTTCTGAATGACCACAATTAATGGTTCTGGAATTTCCGTTCTCCAAAATGTTATCCATAATTTGTTATGATCCATACAGTCAAATCACTTTGCCTTGTTAATAAAGTACAGGCAAACATTTTTCTGGTATTTTCTGCTTTCAGTCAAGATCCATCTGACATTAGCAATGATATCTCTCATTCCATATAGTGTGTGTGTGTGTGTGTGTGTATACACTAAATATTAATTAATATAGTACAACTGTGGTGTTGGTGAAGAATATTGAATACACCATAGATTGCAGAAGAATGAACAACTTAGTCTTAGAAGAAATACACCCAGAATATTCCTTAGAAGCAAAGATGAGAAGCCTTTGGCTCACTTACTACAGGCACATCATAGTGTCTGTAGAAAAAAAAAAAAGGACATTACGGTTGGTAAAGCAGAGGATCAGCAAAAATGAAGGAAATTCTTAATGAGATGGATTGACACAACATTCAGAACAGTGGACTCAAAATGCCCAGGATGATTAAGATGAAACACAACCAGGCAACATTTCATTCTGTTATACATAATGTTATCATGAGTCAGAGCCAATGTGATGGCACCTGACAACTACATATGTACATGTATATGCACACAGAAATATACACACATACATAGAGATATTATAGACATAAAGTATTACCAAATAAATTCAACAATGTATAGAAATATATCATAAAACACAACAAATAAGATTTTATTTAGGGATATAAATGTGGCTTAAGATGAAAGAATCTGCTGAAATAATTAAAAATATAAGTGCATAGAATATATTATGATAATTTTAAAATAATTTATTTTATTTTTTGTTGTTGAAAATATGCACAGCAAAATAAACAGCAATTCAGCAATTTCTACATATGTAATTCAGTGACATTAATCACATTCTTCAAGTTGTGCAACAATTCTCACCTTCTTTTTCTCATGAAATCCAGACTTTACAGAACCACTGAGGCTGAGTAAACCCCCAGAACTATTGCCCTGAGAAAATCTTTATGCTTTAAACTTCAAACTACATTCTGCATTCTTCATTAAAATCAACAGTAGTTTAATTACTAAAGAATGTGTGCCTTGAGCATGGTGCTCTTGTAAAGGACTATGTATATGGGATCAAATTGACAATAACAACTCCAAAGGTTAGAAGGGAAGCTTAGAGGGCAATGAGTTTGGGTTAATGGGGAAGCAATAAATATGTATGATCTTGTTATATGCAAAAAAAGTAATTCAATTAAAAGTTTATATACATTGATGATAAAAATATGTTAGTATACTAGTAAAATAAAGATATTCTTTTCACTTGATAAGGTATAAGCACCTGAAACTATCAACTTATTCAGACTTTTTCCTATTTAACAGTGAAATACTGGCAGTGTAATCACTAAAATCAAAATGAAAGAACTCTATTTTTACATCTATAAAAATAAATATGTTTTATTGTTTACATGTATGCAAACCAAAAACCAAACTCACTGACATTGAGTCACTTCTGACTCACATTGACCCTATTAGGGTTTTCAAAGCTGTAAATCTTTACAGAAGTAGACTGCCTCATTTTTCCCCTTGGAGCTACTGGTAGATTTGAACCACAGACATTTTGAATAGCAACCAAATGCCTTAAACATACCATTACCAGAGCTCCTTTGTTTATATGTATATATACCTGAAAATAATAAGGAATCAGCTTAAAATGACCAATAAAAATCCAATTCAAAATCAAAGGATTTTTACAAAAGAAAATCCTAGTTAGATCAGGGCAAAATCAGAATTTAGTTCCATAGAACACTTTTGCAATAAAAGTATAACAATAAGCCTTTATGCACTAAAAAAAGACCCACAAGAATGAGACATTGATGTACCAGATACAAAATAAATATATAAAAGTTAATATATTTTATATAAACCTATTAAAAATTATGTGAGGGAAAAGATACAATTAAGAAAAAAGAAAACATAAACTATATTTAAAAAACTCTGAGTCCTTAAAAGGCATTTATGCAAAACCAACAGCCAATATTACCCTCAATGGAGAGAGACTGAAACCATTCCTCTTGAGAACAGGAACTAGACAATGATGCCCGCTATCACCACTTCTATTCAACATTGTACTGGAAGTCCTAGCCAGGGCCATAAGGCAAGAAAGGGAAATCAAAGGCATCCA
>NW_006921782.1:5348910-5360283 GCF_000298275.1 Orycteropus afer afer | reverse complement strand
CTTCACCCAAATCCAAAAAAAAAAAAAAAAAAAACTCTGAGTCTTGACTAAAAGGAAAATGAATCAAATTTATGGATGCCTATTTTCTCCCATATTATTTTATAGTCTTAATATAATTTCAAGTAAGTAAGTAATTATATCTGAGAGTTATCCCCTTTAAACCATTAATTATGCTTTGAGAAATGTTTTCTAATGAAATAATCAGAATTTTAGTGGAAGATTTTTGAAAAAATTCTATTTTATTCATCTTTTGAAGGGTTGTAAACAAGTAAATTCTCCATGATAGCAATATAGTTAGATAAATTATGACACAATCATTGCACATAATGTAGAATCATGTTTATGAAGGATAGGAAATAATAACAAGTTAAAATAAAAAGTGGCACATCAACCTTCATATACAGTCAAACAAACAAACATAAAAACCCCCAGACTTACTGCCATGGAGTGGATTCCGACTCATAGCACCTCCCATTGGGTTTCTGAGGCAGTAAATCTTTACGGAAGTAGATTGCTCCATCTTCCTTCTGGGGAGTGGCTGGTGGGTTTGAACTGCCAACCTTCTGGTTTGTAGTCAAATGCCTTAGGCACTGCTCCCCCAGAGCTCCTTTTATATACAACTGTATACTATTCTTTTTTAAAGATTTTTTTAAGCAGTTACATAGTTGGATAGGAAAAATAACCACAGAAAGTGTCACAAAATATTAGAGATGTATATCTAAGAGGAATAATAATATATTAATTATATCTAATGCATATATTCATAGTTTCATTTTTTTCACAGTTGGGAAAATAACAAGAACAATACATTCATATAATATGGTTATAATTTGTGACCTTTGTCATATTAGATCTTTCTTGCATATACTAGGCTTAAACACAGATCTATAATACCTTAAAAAATATTTTTAGAAGTAAACTAGAAATTCAACTTATTGAAGATGGGATTAGATACCTTGTAAGAAGGACAAAATTGCATGGTCTTTTTATCCAGAAAGAATTCTTTCCAGAAACCAAAATGAAAAACTAAGCTCAAAGACAGGAAAAGGAAAGTTAGTGTCTTATTTAAATACATGAAAATTAGAAAGCAATATTGTCTCTACAAGAGTTCAAAATGCTGATATTACGCGTTAGAGCACTTTAGGAGTGTTTATGCCAATATTCTCCAAGCTTATAAACCGATTTAGCATTGTCTGATATTCAGATTTCATGGAAAATAGGTTTTCTATCTTTAAGAATATAGAAATCCGGGTGAGTAATAGATTGAGAGTTTTGTCCTTATGAGCATAAACTGTGATTGTTTACTGTGCTTTAACAATGATGACATCACTAAAGACCTCATATCAAGACACAAAACCGTGGGGAAGCTATTAAGAATTCAGTACTAATGGTTCATGGAGAAAAATAGATTCTACTTATCAAAATGATTTAAAATTGTTTTATATAAAATGCAAACATTGCAGCAGTGTGAAGGTGGACATTTTAGATCAGTTTGTATGATTCTTTGCTTTTATGAAGTGCTATGTTTTACTCCCAGAGGATTCCTATGGTTATAATGTCTAGTTAGTAGCGGGCAGATAAAAAGCTTTGGATAAATAGGGAAAGAGATTCTTAAGTTTGAAAAGGATTGAGCTCTGAAAGCCACTTCCAGATACCTTAGAATAGCCTAATAGTATCTGACCCCTAAAGGTATACAGTATATATAGATGTGAATCAGGTAAGTTATTTGGTCCAGATTGGAACATCTCTGAAGCTGCACCCCAGACTCTTATTTTCTTCAATGCCTCACTCTATCCAGACATTAGAATGTCCTCTGGCAAACAACAGATATTAGTATAACCCTGGCTAAAACGAATCCATGACATAATAATCCAGAATTCTTTCCATGCACTCTCAGACAGAAACAAGAATTATAGAAACTAACATCTCAAAAAAGATAATTATTCCATTTAGGAATACTTAATACATGATTAGAAAAGACCAACAACTGTTGCTTTGCTTCGTGTCAGTTTTATTTACCTCATAATGTCAGTTAAGCAAGAGAATGGGCAGGTCCTGAAATTTCCTTGGTTTAAGTTCTGAGGAACATTTCATTTTTGCAAACAACTTGTCAGAGCATAACTGAACTGGAGAGCTTGAGATTCCAGAATGGAAGATCAGCACATTCAGGGAACAGAATAGTGAGGTCTGTGCTGGTGTTTTTTACCACCTCTCTAAATAAAATTAAAAAAAAAAAAAAGAAAACTCATTTTCTTTTTCAATTTTGTCCATTATTCAGAATTTCTTAGTTCTTGCTTAGAGTAAGCAATGATGTTGAACAAATGGAAAGTTTCTATTTGATAAAGATTTAGGGAGGATTCAGAAAAAATATAAGTAAGAAACAAATCAGAATGATTTTATTTTCTCTCTGTTTATGCCTCTCTCAGTTTGTCTGTGTGTCTGTCTCTGTCTGATATATTTGTTTGTTAGTATGCATGTATGACCTGTCTTTGTCCTTTTCTCTCTGTCCTCTGTCTTTTTAGTGTCCTTCCCAGTAACCTCTCTCTTCTATCACTACTTTCCTCCATTATGAAGGTAGAATGATGGCTTCTCATTGGATTCAAGATTCCGGCTGGAAACATTGCCTTGAGGCCCCTCAGAGACTGTGCTATGGACCCTTCCTTCACACTCGATGTGTTGCACCCCACATAGACTTGCTGTAACCTGACATTCTGACCCTATCAATTCCCTCAGGTACCTTGTGCCTTATTGAACATCTTAGTGTTCCAGACCATTACATTCCATACAACAGGACAGGGACATAAGCATTGATTTTCAATGGTAACATGTCAGTGGAGTCACCTCTCTGAGTCTTCTTGTGTCCTATGTTTCCTTGGGTCCAGAAACAAACAAAAAAAAAAAAGAACAAGAAGAAGTTTTGGACTTGCAGTGGGAAAATAAAATAAAAACACTTTTTATCCCCAACAAAGAAAAAATAAATTATGTAGAATTATGTCACACCAAGAAAAACATGATTAAAATAACCTGGTATGAATATTCATCCCTGGCTTGACAGAAGTACGAGAGCAAGAGGAGTGCTTGCAGCTTATTGCGAACCAGGATCTCTTTCAGGAAATTGCATTTTAAAAAATTTGTGATTAGGTCTTTGGCCAAAACTGTAGGATACTTTTTTGTGGGTTTCTTTTTCTTTTATCTTGGCATTTTGGATGCCTAGCTTCCCACAGAAGTGGATGTCTATCTAATCATAACAATCCCAGGTGGTTTACCTCACTCACACCAAGATGTTACAGGCTGAGTCATTGCACAGGAGAAGAAGCACATTATCTCAGCAATTTATTACCCTTTTTTATAGTGGTCTCTTTGTCTGCACAGTCAAAATGATGGCTGGAGTATTATTAATTATTCCTGCCTCTACTATGTTTAAAGAACAGCCATAGTGCTCTGTTCAGCTACATCATCTTCTCTATTCCTATTTTTCCCCCTCAAATTCCCTCTCAGTCTCATTTTCTATCAGCATTAATCAATTGAAAGCTCCATATTGATAAAATCTTCTAGATTGGAATTAGTCAGTACAGTAGCCACTAGCCACCTTGCTCTTGAACACTTAAAATGTGGCTAGTGTAACTGAAGAACAGTATTGTTAATGGTATAGGTATTTAATCAGTATAAGTAGTCATATTGTAGAGTACAGCTTAAACTCAAAAATATTAGAAAATTCCAGAGTGCAAAAGTGTTTCAGAATCCCAAACTGTCAGGCAGCACAAATGTGTAAGTCTATACACACATGTACATGACTTTATTCTCTAAGAACACATTCTTTTAAATTTTCTAATCATTCCAAATCATTCATCATCATTTGTCATTCAACTCAGCCTCACTAGTGAGCCATTACAGTTACAAGGGACTCTAGAAGATAAAATGTGACATTATTTTTAACACCACTCCACTGTTCTTCAAATAGCTAACATACAGGTACCAGGAAGCACAATTACACTTCACATCAAAATGATGTGCATTGAATAGGAGCAATCATTTCTTATGTGATTTTTTCATTGGGATTTACAGTATATCTGAGATAAGACCACTCCCTGTACTTTAACCTAGTATTACCAATGTTTAAAATGAATTGATGCCAATAACACTGCCATTACTCTGTATGATGTATACACCTACTCCATACTTTTGGACTATCTTGTTATCTGGTATTTTGCATTTACAACTTGGAAAAAAATCCATAGCAAACATCTGATGGTATCATGGCCACACCTGCGTGCCTTATGCAAGTCAGCCTGAACAGTATACCAGAGGCTCTGATGACAACCACAGGACACAAGGGATGGAGGCTAAATTCTTCCATGATCTCTTGGGCTACTGGGGGCACAAGGAAATGGAGAGATGGCACGCGGTTGTTGGCGGTCAAGGGGAGGTGGAATAAGTGCCCAAAGGTGCTGGAGAGGTTGGTGGGGAGAGGCAGGAAGGGAGAGAGCTGGAAGGAAGCCATGTAGGGATGCAGGGCCAGAGCAGATGGAGGACAAATGGGGACAGGCAACTGGAGGCTAGAGGCTGCTGGAGCAGCAGGCAACACTCAATCACCATCATCACTACCACCCTCAACCCCCACGGGCTCTGCAGTGGTGGAGAGGGCATGGTGGGGACACAGGCAAGCCACACTACAGGCATCCTGAGATGTGTTGGAGGCACCCAAAGAACAGAGAATGAGGGAGGGGTGGGAGAGAAGACAATAGTGTGAAAGACAGGGCATGGGTCCCCACTCCTGCATAAAGCCTATTTCACATATTGACCTGGTTTTTGGAACCTAACTACATCAATAAGTGAGGAGTAGGTATATACATACATACATATAAATGTATATGTATTTGCATATTTAGTGTTATCATTATCGCTACATACTGTCAAGTTGGTTTCAAGCTATCCTCACAATCATTGCTGTTTAAGACAATTTTTACAACCACTCTGTCAATCCATATCTTTGAGGGTCTTTCCTTTTACACTGATCTTCTACTTTACCAAGCATTATATCCTTTTCCCAGGAGTGATCCCTCCTGATAACATGTCCAATGTACGGAAACAAATTCTTGACATACTTGCTTGTAAGGAACATTCTTGCTATACTTCTTCCAAGACAGATTTGTTCATTCTTCTAGAAGCTCATGATATGTATATTCAATATTATTCACCAATGATGTAATTCAAAGACATCAATTCTTCTTTAGTCTTCCTTATTCATTGTCCAGGTTTTCCATGCATATGAGGTAATTAAAGGTGCCATGGCTTGAGTCAGGTGCACCTTAGTCCTCAAAGTAACATCTCTGCTTTTTAAAACTTTCACAACAGATTTCTCCAATACATTTTTTGTTTGATTTTTTTATTGTCTCTTCTATGGACTTGATTGTGGATCCAAGTAAAATGAAATATTTGACAGCTTCAGTCTTTTCTCTGTTTATCATTGCGAAAGGGGCAAGGAGGTGGCATCTTCTGACCTCCTCTCACCCCACAAGAGGAAGACAGAATCACCATCAATAGCCCAAGGCCTATTCCCATGAGGCCAGATATGCTGCCTCCCTGTAGCTCTTTCACCAACCCTGACACCAACCATTCCTCCCACAGTACCCACCACCTTTCTGCTGGGTTTGATGATTTGCTGCAGTGGCCACACAGAACTCACAGATTATGGGGTTTATTAGGGAAGCACCAGGCTACAATTCAAGTTCAGGAACAGTGCTCGGTCTCTCTCAGCCCGACATCTCTCAGCCAATGCTCTCTCACCATCTCTCTCCCAGCAGTGCGTGTCTCTAGGTGTCTCTTTCTAAGCAGCACATGTCTCTCAGGAGCATGTTTCTCTCAGCAGCACATCTTTCTCAGCCAGCAGTCAGAGACACTTCTTCTGCCTCTAGGAGGCTGCCTTTTGAGCCTGGAAGAGTGGCCAAACTAACCAATCCCAACATCAGAATTCCATACAGCTGAGAGAGAGCAAACTGCCCAGAAAATTACTTTGTGCTGCTCCCAACAGAAATACCCCAGATGGATAACTAATAATCAGGAGCAACTTGGTTGCTCATGGCAAATTCCAGCATGGAGTTCCCAAAGACTTATGGCTAGAAAAGCCACACTATGTAATTTACTACACCACAATCATAATGTTGCTTATTGACCCTGTTGTGAAGACTTTTGTTTTATATTGATGTGTAATCCACACTGAAAGCTGTAGTCTTTGTTCTTTATCAGTAAGTGCTTCAAGTCCTATTCGCTTTCAGCAAGCAAGATTGTGTCATCTGCATACTGAAGATTGTTAATTAGTCTTCCCCCAATCCATATGCTGCAATCTTCATATAGTCCAGCTTCTTGTATTATTTGCTCAGCATACATATTGTTGTTGTTGTTGTTATGTGCTGTCAAGATTAAGTATGATGAAATAATACAACCTTGACACACCTTTCCTGATTTTAAACCAGACAGTATCACCTTGTTGTGTTTGAAGGACTGCCTCTTGCTCTAAGTGTAGGTTCCATATGAGCACAGTTAACTATTCTGGAACTCCCAATCTTCAAAATGTTATCCACAATTTCTTATAATCCATACAGTCAAATGACTTTACACAGTGAATAAAACAGGGGTTTTGAATATCTTTCTGGTATTCTCTTCTTTCAGCCAGGATCCATCTGACATCAGCAATGATATCCCTCATTCCATGTCCTCTTCTGAAGCTGGCTTGAATTTCCAGCAGTTTCCTGTCAGCATACTGCTGCAACCATCTTTGAATTATCTTTAGCAAAATTTTATTTGATATTAATGATATTGTTCAATAACATCTGCATTCTCTTGGATCACCTTTCTTTGGAATGACCACAAGAATGGACTTCGTTCTATCAGTTGGCCAGGTCTCTATCTTCTAATTTTCTTGGTTTAGATGAGTGAGTGCTTTCAGCTTTGCACACATTTGTTGAGACATATTAATTGAAATTCTGTCAATTACTGGAGTCTTATTTTTACCAATGCCTTCAGTGCATCTTGGAATTTTTCCTTCAGTACTATCAATTCTTGATCTATATATTACTTCCTGAAATAGTTGAATTTCAACCAGTTCTTTTTGGAACAGTGACTATATTGTTTCCATCTTCTTTTCATGCTTTTTTTTCATCATTCAACATGTTGCCCTAGAATCATTCAATATCAAAAATTAAGGCTTGATTTTTTTCTTCAGTTCTTTCAAATTCAGAAATTCCGAGTGTTCTTCCCTTTAGGTTTTCTAACTTCAAGTCTTTATGCATTTTACTATGTTACTTTATCTTCTTGAGCCATTCTTTGAAGTTATCTAACTCTTTTATATTGTCATTTCTTTTTTTTTTCTTTTTTCTTTTTTTTTATTGTGATTTGCGTGAAGGTTTACAGAGCAAATTCACTTTCTACACAGTGGTTCACATATACTTTGTCTCACGTCATTGACCACAGTTTACCACAATGCAACAGCTCCCCTCCCATTTCCTCCCCATAGTTACCTCTTCCCTGTGTCCATCCCTCTATGCACTCCTGCCCCCTGAGCTGTCTCCCTGTGCATAAGCAGCCCTTCTTTCTCCCATGATTGTTCTCTCCAAGGTGTGTATCTACTTGAGGTAAATGTTCAACTCATATGCCTATATTTTATTTGGTTGGAAACCACAGGTGTGGGTTCAATTCCAGATCTGAAGGGCAGCTAGGGGCCATAGTCTCAGTGGTTCCACCAGGCTTTATCAGACCAGCAAACCTGGTCCCCCCTCCTTTTTTTTTTTTTTTCCCTCCAAATGATTTTGAGTTTTGTTCCACATTGTTCTCCCTCTCTATCAAGGATCTCCTACATAGATACCCTACCAAGGCACCATCTAGTTCCTCTGGTCTCAAAGTCATATAGGCTGCAGATCGGATAGTGTATATATTGTCATTTCTTCTGTTCACTTTAGGTACTCTACATTATGTGCAAATTTCAGAGTCTCATCTAACATCCATTTCTGTCTTTTCTTTCTGTCCTGTCTCCTAATGCTTTCTTCGTATATAATGTCCTTGATGTCATTTCACAACTCACCTGGTCTTTGGTCATTTGTCAAATTTAATTGAGATAGTCTCTAAATTCAGGTGGGATGTACACAAGATTGTACTTTGACTCTCATGGACTTGTTTGCATTTTCTTCAACTTCAACTTGAATATGCATATAACCAATTGATGGTCTGTTTTGCCGTCAACCAGACCCTGGCCTTGTTCTGACTGATATTAAACTTCTCAATCATCACTTTCTACAGATATATTTAATTTTATTCCTGTGTATTCCTTTTGGTGATGTTCACATGAATCAAAAACAGGTATTGTAATGAATAATTCGTTGGTCTTGCAAAATTCTATCACACAATCTCCAGCATCATTTCTATCACCAAGGTGATATTTTCCAGCTATCCTTCTTTGTGTTAAACTTTTACATTACAATCATCAGTAATTATCAATGTATCTTGATTGCATGTTTGATCAATTTCAAACTGCAGAAGTTGGTAATAATCTTCAATTTCCTCTTGTTTGACATTAATAGTTGGTTCGTCAATTTGATAAAGTTGTATCAACTGGACTTCCTTATAGGCATATGGATATTATACTATCACCGACAGCATTTTACTTAAGGATAGATACTGAAATATTCTTTTTGAGGATGAATGCAACACTGATCCTCTAATTTGTTATTCCTGGCATAGTATACCATATGTTTATCCAGTTCATAATGGTCAATAACAGGCCACTTCAGCTCAATAGTGACAAAGATATAGATATTTATGTATTCCATTTCATTTTTGATGACTTCTAATTTTTCTAGATTCATACTTCTTATATTCCAAGTTCTGATTATTAATGGATATTGCAGCTGTTTCTTCTCCTGTTGAGTCATGCCACATCAGTAAATGAAGGTCCTGAAAAGTTTACTCCATCCACATCGTTAAGGTAGGTTCTACTTTGAGGAGACAGCTCTCCCTCAGTAGTATTTAGAGTGTCTTCCAACCCAAGGAGCTCTGGTAGCCTAGTGCCTAAGGCACTTGACTGCTAACCAGAAGGCTGGCAATTCAAACCCACCAGCCACTCCTTGGGAGGAAGATTGGGCAGTCTACTTCCATAGTGATACTGCCTCAGCAACCCAAGGAGGGGTTGCTATGAGTCGGGGCTGACTCGATGGCACATAACAACAACAACAACCAACCCGAGGGACTCATCTACCATCATTATATCAGACAATGCTCGACTGTTATTCATAAGGTTTTGAGTGGCCATTTTTTTTTTTTTTTTTTGTAGTAGTAGATGGCCAGGTCCTTCTCAGTCTGTCTCAATCTGGAAGGTCTGCTAAAATCTGTCAACATGAGTGACTCTGCTTGTATTTGAAGTACCAATGGCATGGCGTCAAACATCACAGCAACTTGCAAGCCACCACAGTATGACAAACTGACAGACAAGTGGTAGGGATACACACACACACACACACACACATACATATACATATATATAATATCAATCTAGCCTTAATGGAGAAGGTTAAAATATTTTCAAATGTAACACCAAAAGGAATTATTCATTTTGGTCTGATTAGTGGAATAAAACTTAAAAAATTGCCTGTGTAAAATTTATGTTAATAATAATAAAATAATAATTACTTATTGGATTTTTTTTCTATTCTGGCCACAAACTCTTTTAAATATATAAAAACCTATTGCTATTGAGTCAATTACAACTCAAAGAATCCTATAAGACAGAGTAGAACTACCTTATAGGGTTTCAAATGCTGTAAACCTTTATGGATTCAGACTGCCACATTTTTATTCCATGGAGTGGCTGATGGGTTAAAGCTATTGACGTTTTGGTTAGTAGACAAGCACTTAAACACTGTGCCTCTAGGGTTCCTTATAAGTAAAATATAATAAAAATATAAAATATTTTTGAAAAGCTATATTTTGCAACATTGGATGTTGCAAAGATTTTGTGTTCAACAACTAAATAAAAGTTTGACCATTTGAGCCACCCAGCAGTGCCATGGAAGAAAGGCCAGGCCTAATAACCACCCTGTGGAATGCAGTTCTCTTATGAAACACATGGGGATTGCCATGATTCAGAACCAACTCAGTGTCAATGAGAATGTATATTTCTATTTATCTATCTGCCTATCTATTTATCCATCCATCCATCCATCCATCTATCTATCATCTTAATTTGATTTTCACAACAAGCCTAAGAGATAACAATTTTTAAGTCATTGAACATTGGTGGCGTAGTACATAAGGCACTTGACTGCTAACCAGAAGGCTGGCAGTTCAAACCCACCAGCCACTCCTCATAAAGAAGGTTGGGCAATCTCCTTCTGTAGTGATATTCAGAAACCCAAGGAGGAGTCGCTATGTGTCAGATCCAACTCGACGGCAATGTGTTGCATTGTTTGCGTTGTATACGTAAATGAGACATGAAGTTAAGGAACTTCCCCAAAGTCAGCCCAAGTTTGAATTCAAATGTAGGTAGTTTAACTATAAAGGCTGAGTTCTGAACTACTATATACTCCACCCCATGCACAGGGAAAGCAAAAATTCAGATGACCAATATGTTCATTTCTCAACAATAGATAAACAGCAGGCTCAGTGGAAAATTTCTGTTTGCATGGTCAAATTAGTTGTTACTGTGTGTTGTAAACAATTAGGAGTTATACCTGTGATTACAATAGTTTACTCATTAAATAGAATAATGAGATGGTAAAAGTAACAAAAGTGTTCCCAAGGAATACCATGAAGCAGACCACTCCTGTACTAATACCATTTACATGTAATATTCAACTAAGATTATAATTGTATATGTTGAGAAAAAAAATACATTTTGCGTTATTGCTAACTTTCCCATTTGTGGTACATCAGATTTATGTTCCTCAAGATGCATTTTCTGGAACTAAAATTCCATTGACTTGGAAAGCCTTTCTGACTAAATATCTTGTATTCCTCTTTTCTGATCATTCTCTCTTTCCTTGTAAAGGGACATCCTTTTGTTAAACATTCCCCACAGCTGGATACCATTTCATATTTCCTATTGAAAATAGTCATCTCATCTTGGAGCTCACAGGTTACCTTTTCCCAGCTGTGTTGATGAACACCCCCCACTACGTTTAGTCTTTTCATGCCATTTGCTCAGAATTGGAGTTTGAAAAGAAGTTGCCCAAAATAAGCTTGTTCTTGGAAAACTTAGATATTATAATAAAAAATGTGGAGCTAGTAATAATTAGGGGTAATAATCCTGTCTTAGTTTCCTAGGACTGCTATAACAAACTACCATGAAGTTGTTGTTGTTGTTGTTTGCCGTCGAGTCGGCCCCGA
>NW_006921782.1:5346645-5347934 GCF_000298275.1 Orycteropus afer afer | reverse complement strand
TAGCGACCCCTCCTTGGGTTTCCGAGGCAGTATCACTACGGAAGTAGGATTGCCCAACCTTCCTTCCGAGGAGTGGCTGGTGGGTTTGAACCGCCAGCCGCTTAATCACTAGAAAAGTCTTTCTTAAGTACAATATTTCTTTCTGTAACTTCTTCAAGTTGAAACTAATTCTGCTCTTTAAAGCAAGAGTAAGGCTAATATCTTTTGTATGGGACAACTCATCAAGTATTTGTAAAGGGTTCTGATGTCCTCCTTAAATTTCTTTTTCTCCAGGCTAAGTATGCTCATTATTGTGTCCTTATCAAATGTTTTTCATCTTCATAGAGGTCATTCACTTCACCTTCTTGAATGGTTTTCCCTACAGTTAACTCAGTTGATCAATGTCTCATTTGCTGGCATGAATCAAATGTACAGTGCTAGCAACATTGGATCAGCCAGAGTACATCAAAAAGATCTTTTGCTGTGTCCTGGATGCTATCTCTCCAATAATAAATCTTCAAGTCAGCTACACGAGCATTCAGATAATTTTTAAAAAATCTTCCTTATTTCATTGTCAGTTTTCCAATCATTAGAAACCTGGCTACTAACTTGCATGTCAGAAAATTGACAAATACTGCTGGTGGTACTGTTTTCCTTGCTCTCACCAATACTTGTAAAGTTTGTAAACTTTTGACCATTAGTTCCTTGTTGGGGCCTGTGATGGTTAATTTTATGTGTCAACTTGGCTAGGCTATGACTATCACTAATTTGGCGTATTACTGAACTGACTGTTGTTCTATAATGGAATGCAATGTAGTATAATCATCTTCCATGATGTGATCAACAAACCAGTTTCCTTGAGGGTGTATTCTGTCTACAGAATATAAATGGATATTCTGGCAGAACTGGTTTCTCTCTCTTTTGACTCTGTACTCTTCTCATCACCTGCCATCCAAATCTTAGGAGATAAGCCTTCAGAAGGCACTGGCCTACTAATTGACCAGCCAAAACTGAAACCTGTTGCTACTTAGGGAATTACAACTCATAGCAACCCTATAAGACAGAGTAGAACTTCCCTCATAGAGTTTCCAAGGCAGTTATCTTTATAGAAACAAGCTGCCACATCTTTCTCTGATGTAATGACTAATGAGTTTGGACCACTGGCCTTTTGTTTAGCAGACAAGTGCTTAACTGTTGTTCACTAGGGCTTCTCAATCAGAGAGAAGAAAAGAGAAAGTTTTACTTCAAGGGATTGGCTCATGCAATCGAGGAACTGCTGGCAAACAGATATATATATGTATGTATGTATG
>NW_006921782.1:5325287-5346186 GCF_000298275.1 Orycteropus afer afer | reverse complement strand
TGGAAGTAGATTGCCCCATCTTCCTTCCGAGGAGTGTCTGGTGGGTTTGAACCACCAGCCTTCTGGTTAGCAGTCAAGTGCCTTAGCCACTATGCTACCAGAGCTCCTAGATTCATTATTATTAATTCACTTAAAGCTCCCTTTGAAGAAGCTCATAAGTTAGTCAGACTCCTAATCATTACAATTTGGATTCTGGATACCTTTTGCATGGTTCACAAAGTTTGAGGGATTCTTCTTTGAGTCTCCTGTGATAGCTTACCATGGTGTACAAAGGCTAAAAGAAGTCTTCCTCAGCACCACTGTAGGGCCTATGAGACCATGACACACATGTCCCCGAGTCTACCTCATGATCATTTAATTTCTCAGTTACTCACATTCACAGTTACAATATTCTGAGAGAGGAAATTGCCCACCTAATCCAACTTCTAACTAAAATAGTTGGAGTCCACACTCATGACTAGGCAAGGTCACCCAAAGAGGTGCCACTAGGGAAGCGTGGGGGTGTGGGCCATGCCAAGTGACACTGTCAGATGTGGTGACACCAAAATTTCTGTCTATAAAATTTTCGTGTACTGTTTCAGCAGATTTTATTTTATTTTATTTTTCTATAAAAATATCCCTGTAGTTATAGCAATAAAAACATTTTTTTACAGTTTTTTTTTTTTTTTTTTAATTGTGATTTGGGTGAAGATTTACAGAGCAAATTCACTTTCCATACAGCAGTTCACATATACTTTGTCTCATGTCATTGACCACAGCTTACCACAATGCAACAGCTCCCCTCCCACTTCCTCCCCATAGTTAGCACTTCCCAGTGTCCATCCCTCCATACACTCCTGCCCCCTGAGCTATCTCCTTGTGCATAAGCAGCCCTTCTTTCTCCCATGATTGTTCTCTCCAAAGAATGTATCTACTTGAGGTAAATGTTCAACTCAGTATGCCTATATTTTGTTTGGCTGGAAACCACAGGTGTAGGTTCAATTCCATACCTGAAGAACAGCTAGGGGCCATAGTCTCAGTGGTTCCACCAGGCTCTATCGGACCAGCAAACCTCGTCCCCACCTTTTTTTTTTTTTCTCCAAATAATTTTGAGTTTTGTTCCACATTGTTCTCCCTCTCTATCAAGGATCTCCTACATAGATCTCCTTTCAAGTGGATGACAGTGGTAGCTGGTCACCATCTAGTTCTTCTGGTCTCATAGTTGTATCATAGTTGTATTGGCTGCAGATCAGATGGTGTACCAGTCTCTAGGACTAATTGTTTCCATGAATTTTGGTTTTCTTCATTCTTCTTTTCTCTGGACGAGAAGAGACCCATCGTTGCATCTAGATGGCAACAAAAACATTTTTGAAGGCTAAAACTTTATGCTAATTTAATTTCTGAACCTTCTAATATGTTCCAGTCAGAACTATCATCATTACCCAATTGAAATGATGTGTTGAATTATGTGGTTTCATCTGTACATGCTACAAGCACACACTGTTTATTCATTGCTGCTGGAATTTCTATAGTCGAATTTTCTGAGGTTTTAGCTACAGTATTGTGGTAATTAGTATTTGTGAACCTATATCAATAATTTTTTTGAATTATTTTTGAATATATATTTAATTAATATATATTAAAGGAAAAGAAGGAGAAAAATAGAAAAAGCTTCCACTCAGTTAGTTAGAATGTTGCAGTTAATAATATTGTAATTCAGTGTAGGAAGATTTTACAAAAAAATTTATTATTGTTGTTAGGTGCCATCGAGTCAGCTGTAACTCACAATGACTCTATGTACAGCAGTATGAAATACTGCCCAGTCCTGTGCCATCCTAACAATCCTTACTATGGTGGGGCCCATTGTAGCAGCCACTGTCAATCCATCTCATTGAGGGTCTTCCCCTTTTTTGCTGACCTTTTGCTTTACCACGTGTAGCATCCTTCTCCAGGGATTGGCCCCTTCTGACACGTGACCAAAGTAAATGAGATGAAGTCTAGCCATTCTTGCTACCATGGAGCATTCACTCTACACTTCCTCCAGGACAGATTTGTTTGATCTTCTGGCAGTCCATGATATTTTCAGTATTCTTTACCAAAACCACAGTTCAAAGGCTCTAATTTTTCCTCAGTCTTCCTTATTCATTGTCCAGCTTTCATGTGCATACGTAGAGATAGAAAATGCCATGGACTAAGTTAGGCACAACTTAGTCTTCAAAGTGACATCTTTGCTCCTTAATACTTTAAAGAGGTCTTTTGCCCATTGCAATGCAAAGTTTGGTTTCTTGACTGCTGCTTCCATGGGTCTTGATTGTGGATCCAAGTAAAATGAAATTCCTGATAACTTGAATCTTTTCTCAGTTTATTATGATGTTGTTTATGGTCCAGTTGTGAAGATTTTTATTTTATTTAGGTTGAAGTGTAATCCATGTTGAAGACTGTAGTCTTTGATTTTCATCAGTAAGTGCTACCAGTTTTCTTCATCTTCTGCAAGCAAGGTTATATCATCTGCATATCGCTGGTTGTTAATGAGTTGTCCTCCAATCCTGATGTCCCACTGTTCTTCGTATAACACAGCATCTCACATTATTTGCTCAGGATGCAGATTGAATAAATATGGTAAAAAGATACAACCCTGACATACTCCCCTCCTGATTTTAAACCACACAGAATCCCCTTGAACTATTCAAATGACTGCTTCTTGGTCTATGTAGAGGTTCCTCATAAGCACAGATGAGTGTTCTAGATTTCCCACTCTTTCCAATGTTATCCATAATTTATTATGATCTACACAGTCAAATGCCTTTGCATAGTCAATAAAACACAGGTAAACATCTTTCTGATATTGTTTGCTTTCAGCCAAGATCCATCTGATATCCCTAGTTCCATGTCCATGTGGAGTTTATTATTCATATAATCTGAGAAATATTAAATTAAAACAATGTAACATTGTTAATGAAGACTCATTAACAGCCTGTGATATACAGATGACACAATCTTACAGAAAGTGAAGACTTGAAGCGTTTACTAATGATGATCAAAGACTACAGTCTGCAGTATGGATTACACCTCAACATAAGGAGACAAAAATCTCCACAATTGAGGCAATATGTAGCATCATGATAAATGGAGAAAACATTGAAGTTGTCAGGGATTTCATTTCACTTGGATCTACAATCAAAGCCCACACAGTGAAGAAATCAGAGGACTTATGCAGTGGGCAAATCTGTAGCAAAAGACCTTTTTAAAGTATTAGTGAGCAATGATGCCATCTTGAGGATCAAGGTGTGCCTGACCCAACCCATGGTATTTTCAATAGCCTCACATGCATGTGAAAACTGGACAATTAATGAGGAAGACCCAAGAAGAACTGATGCATTTGAAGTGTGATGTTGGTGAAGAATACTGAAAATATCAGAAACTGCCAGAATGGACATATCTGTCTTGGGAGAAGTACAGCCAGGATGCTCCTTAGAAGTAAGAATGGCCATACTTCATCTCACAAATTTTCATCATGTGGTCAGAAGGATTGGTCCCTACGGAAGGATACCTTCTAAGAAATGTAGAGGATTGGTGAAAAAGGGGAAGCTCCTCAATGAGATGGATGGACACAATAGCTGTGAAATGGGCTTAAGCATAGAAAATATTGTGAGGAGGGTACAGGACTCCACAGTTTTGTTCTGTTGTACATAAGATTGCTATGACTCAGAGTTGACTCGCTGCACCTGGCAACAACCACTACTATCCAGTGAGTGATTCTCTCTCCATCCCCCTCCTATCCATGGTAAACAAAAAAGAATATTCTGTATGCAAACCTATCTATTCTTCATTTTTATAAAAGGGATATCATATAATATTTGCTCTTTTGTAATTAACTTATGTCATTCAGTATAATGTCCTTCAGATTCATTCATGTTATGTTTTACAGACTCATTATTATCCCTTACCATTGCATAACATTCCACTGTACGTATGTATCAAATTTTGCTTATCCATTCATCCATGATGAATACTTAGGTTGCTTCCATCTTTTGACTATTGCAAATTATGCTTCAATGAACATGGGAGTGCATATGTCTATTCATGTCACTGTTCTTATTTCTCTGTGATATATATCTAGGAATGGAATTGCTGCATCATTTCTTATTTCTATTTCTAGCTTTTTAGGGAAGGACTTCACCTCTTTCCATAGTGGTTTTACCATTTTGCAGTCCCACCAGCAGTGTATAAGAGTTCCATTTCCTCCACATTTTTGCAAGCAATTGTGATTTTCTGTTTGTTTTTACAGCACCATTTTGCAGGGGTGAGATGGTCTCTCATTGTAGTTTTAATTTGCATCTCTCTGATGCCTAAGGATCTTGAGCTTCCAGTCACAAGTTTGCTAGCTGCCTGCATATCTTTGGTAGTGAAGTATCTGTCCATTTCCTTTGCCCATTTTTTATTTTTTATTGCATTATTTATCTTTTGTTGTTGAGTTATTGAAGTTTTGTGTATATTCTGGAGATAAGACGCTTGCCAGATATATTGTTGCTAATTTATTTCCTGTCTAAACATTCTCTTTTTCTCTTTTGGTGAGCATAAGTATTTAATTTTTAGGAGGTCCAGTTATTTAGTTTATCTTCTGTTGTTCATGTACTTTTAGTTATGTTTGATTGTGAATTTATGCCATGAATTAGGACCCCTAACTTTATCCCTATGATATCTTTCAGGGACTTTGTTTTTAGGCTTAACATTTAGTTCTTTGAACCATTTTGGGTTACTTTTTGTTTATGGTATGAGGGATAGATCCTGTTTAATTTTTCTGCAAATGTAATGTAGTTTTTTTAACTATAAGTTTATGTATTTTGATTTTTAATAATGGCTTTATTTTAAATATTTAAGTATTTTTAGGAAATTGGCAAAATTTCCTAAAAATTTTAAAAATTAACTCCATAATCTTGTAGAAGACAGCTCCAGCATATAACTGCTGACAAGATCAGATCATTCAAGACTTCAAGACATGACTTCTACCATTACAGACTAGTTAGGAAAATGATACTTTTACATGCATATCTATTGAAAATTAATGCAATATATCACTTACTTAACTCTTAAATAACCAGTTGCCTTCAAATTAACTATAGCTTGTAACAAACCATGTGTGTCAAAGTAGAACTGTGCACCTCAGAGTTTTTAGTGGCTGACTTTTCAGAAGTAGATTTCCAGGCCTTTTTTTCAATGTGCCTTTGAGTGGATTTGAACCACCAAATTTTGGTTAGTTGCTTAGCACTTAACCATTTTTTGTGCCACCCAGAACTCCATAAATATGAAATAGGGATATATAAGCTAGATATATTTTAGGTATTTCAAAGAAGGGAGATTTTAAGTTCACTAAAAAGTTGTATCTTCTAGATTTTCAGTATCCATATTCTATCTCTTCTGACATTCCTAAATATATATACTCTAAAATCCTCAAAGAAGAAGAACATGCTTGACATTTCTCAAGCTAAAAGAACTGAAGAAAAAAATAAATCTCGAGTTGCAATATTGAAAGATTCCATGGCCAATATATTGAATGATGAAGGAAACATCAAAAGACAATGGAAGGAATACACAGAGTCACTGTACAAAAATGAATTGGTCAGTGTTCATCCATTTCAGGAGGTGGCATATGATCAAAAACCGATGGTATTGAAGGAAGAAGTTGAAGCAGCACTGAAGAAATTGATGAAGAGCAAGGCTCTAGGAATTGACAGAATACCCATTGAGATGTTTTACAAATGCTTACAGCACTGGAGGCACTCACTCAGCTATGCTAAGAGATTTGGAAGACAGCTACCTGGCCAACTGACTGAAAGAGATCCATATTTGTACCCATTCCAAAGAAAAGTGATCCCACAGAACATGGAAATTATCAAAGTATCATTAATATCACACACAAGTAAAATCTTACTGAAGACAATTCAAACATGGTTGCAGCAGTATATTGACAGAGAACTTCCAGAAATCCAAGCTGGATTCCGAAGAGGATGTGGAATGAGCAATATCATTGCTGATGTCTGATGGATCTTGGCTCAAAGCAAAGAATATCAGCAAAGAACACAAGATGTTTACTTGTGTTTTATTGATTATGCAAAAACATTCTATTGTATGGATCATAGCAAATTGTGGACAACATTGAGAAAAATGGGAATTGCAGAAGACTTACTTGTGTTCATGAGGGACCTCTACCTAGACCAGTAGGCTGTCATTTGACCAGAACAAGGTTATACTATATGGTTTAAAATCAGTAGGGGAGTGTGTCAGGGGTGTATCCTTTCACCATACTTATTCAGTCTGTATGCTGAGCAAATAATCCAAGAGGCTAGATATATGAAGAAGAATGTGACATTAGGATTGGAGGAAGACTTGTTAACAACATGCCATATGTAAAGGACACAACTTTGCTTGCTGAAAGTGAGGATGACTTGAAGCACTTACTGATGAAGATTAAAGACTACAGTCTGCAGAATGTATTATACCTCAATATAAAGAAAACAAAAATCCTCACAACTGGACCAATAGGCAGCATCATAATAAATGGAGAAAAGATTGAAGGTGTCATAGATTTCATATTACTTGGTTCCACAATCCATACCAATGGAAGCAGCAATCAAGTTGTATTGCAGTGGGCAAATCTGCTGCAAGAGACCCCTTTCAATTGCTGAAGAGCAAAGATGTCTTCTTGAAGACTAAGGTGTGCCTAACCCAAGCCATGGTATTTTGAATCACCTCATATGCATATGAGAGCCGTACAATGATGAGGAAGACTGAAGAAGAGTCAATGCTTTTGAGTTGTGGTGTTGGCAAAGAATACCAAAACTACCGTGGACTGCTAAAGAAACTAAGAAATCTGTCCTGGAAGAAGTGCAACCACAATGGTCCTTGGAAGCAAGAATGGCCAGACTTCGTTTCACCTACTTTGGTCTTGTTGTCAGAAGGGACCATTCCCTGGAGAAAGATATCATGCTTGGTAAGGTGGAGGGTCAACCAAAGAGGGGATGGCCCTCAACGAGATGGATTGACACAGTGGCTACAACAATGGGCTCAAGTATAGCAGGGATCGCAGAGCTGGTGTGGGACTGGGCAGTGTTTCATTCTGCTGTGCACAGGGTCGCTATGAGTTGAAGACTACTCGATGGCACCTAACAACAACAAAATCCTCAAACACAAATTTAGACAAACCAATTTGCTGCTAGGGCAAAGTGAATTTTTGGGGGGTGGGGTGGGGGTGGGGAGCTTAATTGAGAGCTGTGAGATCACAGTGATCAAGTTAATGATTCATAAAATCTGGACTTGGAGAGAATTATTTGCAGAGTGGAGTGATGGGCTATTAGAAATAGTCCATGACTGCCCTTGGGAGACCTTGAAAAAAGTGATCAAGAAAAGTGGCACTTGGGTTTAATAAACTTCAGGCTGCTCAGATACATCTGTTCACTAATGGATTGTGACATATGTAGCCTGGACTTTGGCCAGCAGTGATACCCAGTGCTGTAATTGTCTTGCATATAGAGTGTCTGTTTCCAACGAAAGTTGTTGCTATGTTGAGAGAGTAATTACACAGCTGCCAGAAGGAAGAGCAGGCACCCCCCTGCCCCCAAACTCACCATGATTTATTGGGTATAGTTATACTCTTAAACGGATCTGTCTTTTTCTTCCTGGAAAGTTTTCACACCTCAATACAAATCTCTCTTCTCCTGAGCTTACCTCATTTGTGTCTGAAATATTGATGTAGTTGACAAAGGATAGGGCCGTGTAAGTGTGTGTGTGTGTGTTCATGTGTATTCAGTGACAAAATTCAATGACCAGATTCTTTCATGTTATCTTTGAGATCTAGGGTGATTTGACACAAAAGTTTCCTTTTTCCTGAAAGTTCTGCCTTTGAGAAACAAACTCCATTGTGAGCCTGAGAAAGACCTTCAATCTTTTCTATGGTATTTGTTCATAGAGTCTGCAATAAGAAATGATTTATGAAATCTCACCAATGTAAGAAAACTGTAATGGTTGTGACAAATTCTTTTACATCCATTGTGGATCAGCAGGTTAGCAATCCAGTCCCCATGGTATCTTAAATACCAGATCTCTTCTGTCATACAAATACTTATTGCTAAAGTTGATGAGAGCCTTGGAAGGTTTTAGTTACTCATCTGCCCTTTGGAGAAGTAATGAAAAGTGTTGCTTTTAGCTAAGTGAAGCATTTTTCTCTCTCTTAGCAAGACTTCACTTTTCCAAACTTGCAGTCATCTAGAAGCGGTGGGAAGGCCTTCACATACACAAAATTCTTTCTAGAAATGTCCACTTTTCATCTGCCACTGACTTTTATCTCTCTTTTTACGAAAGGGAGCCATTGTGTGCCTCTCACTTTTCCTTGCCATTTTCAACTGTTGTCTTGAAAAATTAAGTTCCTTTGGAGGGGGAAAAAAAAAAAAGAAATGCTTATACTGTATTTTTCTAAAAGACTAAATATATCAAATCATCAAAATATTTATACCAAACTCAATATTTTAACTCAGAGAATTCTGGGTTTAGTACATATCTTATATAAGAAAGAAAGTATTGATTTTTTTTTTATTGGCCAATTAACACAGGAAAATAAAAGGTGTGGAAAAAAATGAAGTCATGACACACACTGTAGATTTCTTGTTTGCAGAGGGCTAAAGAGGATAGCTATTGTTTCAGAAAAGTTAGGGGTACTCCTGTCCCCAGGGCAAAGAGGCAAATCAGGTGACCGCTCTTGGTCCCTTCTTTCTTCTATAGTAACAGATATTTTGTGATTATGATTCAGTTTTGAAATTCTTTTTCTTTTTATATGTTCTCTCACAACACTATGTCAGTCCCAGCCCCAGCCCAGTTGAATTGACCTATTCTTCTAGCATGGGTTATGGGTACAATTGAAAAATAAGTTGATATTGAGTTAGAAACCAGAAAACTTGACTTTTGATTCTGCAAATATATGCTGGGAGAAGATGAATATAGTTTCTTTAAGGGGAAAAATATATTCAACTAATCAACTAGTTATCTTGAGGTGATTTATAAGTAAGGGATGATGAGATATGCCATGATTAAGGTTTCCTTTGGATTTTGACCAATTCTGTGATTCATTTCTACCAGATTTGCCACTTCTACCCATAAAAAAGATGTTCTTCTGTCTGAATGGAAAAATTGTAACTGTTTTCCCCAGGAAAGAGTCTTGAGGTTAGTTTAACTTAATTCTTGAATCCATGTTTCAGAAGAGGAGATACATGGACAAACTACCAGAATTTCAAAGGAAAATGTCAAATCAATGACTAACCTTAACAAAGAACTTAAAAAGTCCATCTATTCAATAAATATATTTTTTTAAATTCCAATAATGTGTCACACATGGTGAGGGATATAAATGAGTAGTTATTATCCTCAAGTGAGTTATGGTCAAGTATGTGATGAAAATATTATTTTTAAAACCTGGAAATCAAGCTGAAAGTAATATATACCCCATGAGAGAAGCAGATGAAATGCTATTGAATTTCAGAATGCTAAAAAAATTTACTTCCAGCTTGAGGAGGAAGTGGCTAGTCATATTTCATAAATTAAGCCTGGCCTTAAAGAACTTTAAATGTTTAATCTACATAATAAAGCACCAGGGCTTTCTGGGCACAGAAATCAATGTGGCAAAAGTAGAGTGGGGAAAGCAGACATTAGTTATAACAGTTATCAATAACTGTATATTTTATAGATTTTATTTATAAATTTATATTACAGGTTTGTGTTATTGTTTTCTTAATAGCATAAAGAGCATATGAGAAGAATAGGAAGAGAATAAAAATGGGTACTCTTATAGATTGAATTATATTCCCTAAAAGGATAAAATTGCACCAGTACCAGTGTACCCTTGTATAACTCTCACTGCCTTCGAGTCAGATCCGACTCATAGTGACCCCTCCTTGGGTTTCTGAGGCGGTATCACTACAGATGTAGGTTACCCAAATTTCCTTCCGAGGAGTGGCTGGTGGATTTGAACCACCAGCTCTGGTTAGTAGTCAAGTGCCTTAGGCACTATGCTACCATTGTATAGTACCCACCCCAAAAAAAAAAAAAAAAAAAAAAACACTGCCATGAAGTCAATTCTGACTCATAGCAACTCCCGGTGGGTTTTGGGGGCAGTAAATCTTTATGGAAGTTGATTGCCCAGTTTTCCTTCCACAGAGTGCCTGGTGAGTTTGAACCACCAGCCTTCTGGTTAAGAGTCAAATTCCTTAGTCCTTGTGCCACCAGAGCTCTTTGTGTAGTGTACCAGTGTATCACTTTTACATTTGTACCAATGAATGTGACTTTGTTTTGATATTGGGTTTGTCTTTGAAGATGTTATCAGTTAGTGAAGTCATACTGGAGTAAGATGTGACTAATTACTTCTGAATGATGCTTTATTAAAGGGGAGAAAAAGGAGGGGACAGAGTTTTACAGGGGGACTCCAAATGTCATGTGAAGATATATCTACAAGTCAAAGACACCCAAGAAATATCCAGGGCTACAAGAAACTGGAAAAGACAAAGGAAGATTTTCCCCTACAATACTCAGAGAGAGTATGGCCCTGTGAATGCCCTGAATTCATACTTGTAGTCTTCAGAACCTTGAGACGATACATTTTGTTTCATATAAGCCACTTGCTTTGTGGTATTTTGTTGTGGCATCTCTAGGAAACTAAAACAGGGCTGAATTGTGAAGATCTGTGAAATGAAGGCATTGGTGGTTCAGTGGTAGAATTCTTGCCTTCCATGAAGGAGAGCCAGGTTTGATTCCTGGCCAGTTCACCTGAAGCACAAATACCACTTGTCTGTCAGGTGAGCCTGACATGTTGCTATGATGTGGAACAGATTTCCGCAGAGCTTCGAGACTAAGATGTATTAGGAAGAAAGGCCTGGTGATGTCCTTCTGAAAATCAGCCAGTGAAAACCCTATGGGTCACAATGGTTTGATCCCTAAATCAGGGAGTTTGCCCATCCTGGGGCCTTCATAAATCAGGAGTAAGCTTGACAGCAGGTAAAGACAATATGAAAGTTAGGAGATTAGGATTTGATCTTGAAAACCAAGTATTCTCAAGCTTTTTTTCTCCTCTACAAACATGACATGTAACTTCAACATGCAGGACATGGACATAGTAAAAAAACCATAACTCCTCAATAACTCATTTCATAATATAATTGAGTAAGCATGACATTTTAACAAAAATAATCATGAATCTGTTTCAATTTTTTAATTAAGATATTCTCAAATATCATTATTTTGATTATTAATGATGGCAAATTACTTTTGACATGTGACAAAATAGTTGACAACACCTCAGTATGTTGAAGTAATTGTCCATTTATAAATGTAGGCTATGGAAATCATTTGTTTTAAGTAAGAAAATGACATGATTAGAGAAGTTTTTCAGGAATACTTATCTGCTAGTAGAAGGTAGATGAATTTGGATATGGGAAAACATGGAATAAAGTTATAACAATGCAAAGTATTATAATAGCCAGTTAAGTGATAATGAAGGCCTGAACTTTGGAAGCAGCAGTGGAAACGGTGAGGAGACTGAGTTTTCAGTTATACAGGACAATGACTATTGAAACCTAATTGGATTAGATAAAGGAGGAAAGTTGTGGTGGGTGGCAGAACTCAGGAGAACAGTCACAAATTAAATAAAGATTCAAGTAGGAATTTGAGTGGGATGGTACCATTAAAAGAAATTATGAATTCAGGAGGAGGAATGAGTTTAGGAAGTAAGAAAGTAAGTTCAGTTTGGCATAAAATGAATCTGTGGGACCTAAGAGACCCTGAGTATTCAACAGGCAATTTGAAATATAGGCTTAGTTATCCAGAGAGAAGTGAAGGCCAGAGATAGTGATTTAGGAGTCATCCATGACGAGTGATAATGAAAGCCATGAAACTGGATACAATTCACCTGCATTTTGCCTGCCATATATTACCCAACTTAATAATAGTTTCTGGAAATCATTTACATTTAAAATTTTAAAGGAGGAAATCAATCAGAGAAATTTCACTCACAGAATTGGTAGAAAAATCAGTAGAGTAGAATGCTACAAAGGCCAAGAGACCAGACAAACTCCAGTTGGAAGTGATCCATTATATCAAATGCTACATAAAACTTGAAGATGATAGATATAGAGAAAATACTATTAAATTTAGAGAAAAAAAATGATTTTTAAAAAGCAGGTAGCTTAGAAACCAGATATCAATGTTGTTTAATGCAAAGGTGGATAGCAAGTATAGACTGTTATTTCAAGAAGTTCAATGTTTGGAAGTAGAGAGAGAACACTCCTAAGACTATATAAAGGTAAAAACAAAAACAAAAACCAAACTCACTGCTGTCAGTAGAATCCAACTCATAGGGCCCCCTCCTTAACTTTCCGAGGTGGTATCTCTATGGAAGTAGATTGTCCAGTCTTCTTTCCAAATAGCAAGGTAAAGAGACATTTTATGGCACATATTTTGAGAAAACATGAAGTAAAGGTGATAGAAAGTCAAAGCACATATGTGGGGTTAGAGGTTGTTTTAGTTATCTCATGCTGCTATGACAGAAATACCACAAGTGGGTGGGTTTAACAAATATACTCTAATTACCTCAGAGTTTAGGAGATGAGAAGCCCAAATTCAGGATACCAGCCCTAGGGTAAGGCTTGCTTTCTCTTTTGGCTCTGGAGAAAGGTCCTTGTCTCCCTCTAACATTTGTGGATCCAGTGTCTCTTGTAGATCTATGTGTGTCTTGGCATCTGTCTTCACCTGGGTCTAGGAGGTTCTCAGTACAGGAACCTCAGCTTTTCTTTTTTGGTGAAGTCAGAACTCTCTTTCTCTGCTTGCTTCTTTTATCTCTTGTAGGATCAAAGGTGATGCAAGCTACACTGCAAGGAAACACATCCCTTACATTGGATCAAGGTTGTGACCTGAGAAAGAATATTGCATTCTCCTCTAATCCCCTTATAGTTTATTGACTAATAATATCATGTGAAATGATCACATCATCACATAAATGCCACATTACATAACTGCTAGACCACTGAGAATCATGACTCAACCAAGTTGACAAATATTTTGGGAAGGCACAGTTCAATCCATGACAGATACATAGGAGATAGTTGAGTAATAAGGAAAGAGAATAAGAATATGCAGGAAAAGTCTTCAAACCATTATGTAGATCCAATACTTGTGAAAGCAGAGAAAGAAGGAAGAGTATTGGGTGGAATGAGTCTCAGATTGTAACACAGAGTTATTAAAAGTTTTGACTAGACTGATGGACAGACCTTTGTCCAAAGTCCCCAATTTGAGGAGTTTTGCATTCCACAGGAATGGACCAGTACTAGTATCATCACCACATTCAATCTTTTGCTGAAAGCAGCCCAGGGAATGTGTGACCTTGGCATAAATATGGTGGTGCATTTACAAAGCAGCAGTCAGGATTGTTACTCCACTTATTGCCTACATTAGAACATACAAATAACTCATTTTCATGGCCACCACAGTAATAAAAGTGAATGCAATTTCGGAAGAGGAAAAGGTATTAGAATTGGTCAGGCAAATGGTTCATTATGGTGGTGAATAGCAAGAAATAAGCAATCCTGACTACCATGCCTTCTTGAATATGTGATTTTGGGTGAGAAGGAGAAAATACTGACAGAGGGTTTTATCAAATCAGTGGTAAAGGAGCGTCACAGTTCAGATCATTTAAAAAAATACCATAATACCTTAAGGCATGCTAGAACTGAAGGCTGATATTTATGTGTCAAATCTCACAATTAAATCCAAGTGAGATGTTTTGATGTTATTGTGTACTACAGAGTCAACTCCAACTCATAGTGATCTTATATGACAGAGTAGAACTCCCTCATAAGGTTTCCCAGGCTGTAATTTGTACAGGAACAGATTGCCAAATCTGTCCTCCCAATTGCTTATTCAATGGAGTTTCCTGGAAACTTCTGATTTTGTCTACAACACTACACTCTTTTCATTCAAATCCCAGCTTGACTACTCACTATTTGTGACCTTGGATGTGATGCCTAGTTTTCCTCATCTATAAAATGAGAATATGGTATTTCAGAGAGTTAATGTGAGGATTCATCAAATATTTTTATACATGCTACTTTTAGTTACAAAGTTGACTTTTCCTTTCTTCAATTAAAACTTTACTCCTAAAATTTGAATCACTTTCTCCAAAGAAAATATTTAATTACTGAAATTTGATTCCCAAGTCAATCCTTCACCATGTCACTTTCTCCACCTTCTATTCATATCATCCCATTTTTGTATTATAACTACCACTGTAACCAAATTTACCACCTCCTATTTTTGTTTTAGCACCATCATCAGTCTTTTATGAATTTTCATTAACTTACAGATCATACTTAGGCAAATTGCTGTAATAGATCAAATCTAAAGCTATATTTAATTTATGTCAAACCTAGTGAACATATAAAATGAGAATTTCAGGAATGTTGAAGGTGAAATATTTGCTCCCAGAAGATCAGGGATGCCACAGTACATCATGAAAAGGGAAAGAACAGAGACCAGCAACCATGGTTTAGATTAAGCAGGAAAGAATTTGAATCTAAGGAGAAAGTGAGGAGTACTGACTTGTTGATATGGTGATAAGCTTCGATAATGGAGATTGAACCTAATGACTGAGAAGTACCTGAAAGACATAGATTCAATTTTCCATTGATCTACAAGATTAAAAAAGTGGCAGTAATTTCAGGAAAAGAAAAAGATTCTCGTTAACTTCTACTTAGTTGGAATTTATACCTCAAATTCCACATATATGACTTGCAAGAAAGATACGATATAGCAAAGAAAAATATAAATTAAACGAAAATATTTCAGAAATCCAGTAAAAATTAAGAAGGAAAAGGAGTAACATTTATCTGATAACATAGATTAATATAGTCTATTCCTTAGTTTGGAAATACAAATACTGATGACAAGACAAAGTAAAATCATGAAATAAACTATGTGTTTGTTTATGATGAAGTCTCATCATACCAAAATTAGAAATATTTTTAATACCTTAGTGTATTTTTAATATAAGCAAAAACAGACTCCACTTTACTTAGGAAGAAGAACATTTAGAGTAGTCAGTGCCATAACACTTGCTAAGAGGAAGACATGGAGAAGAGGAAGGAAACTAATATTTATTAAGTATCTACCAAGTATGATTTGCAGTCTACTTTTTTTCTTGTCATTTAATTGTACCAAGAAACAGTTAGGATTGATAATAACAAAATCATTTTATATATGAGAAATATATGATCTAATCTGAGATTCCATTTCATTTTTGACAACTTCCAATTTTCCTACATTCATGCTTTATACATTCCATGTTCCAATTACTAATGTGTGTTTGCAGCTGCTTCTTCCTATTTTGAGTCATTCCACATCAGCAAATCAAACTCATTGCAGTAGAGTCGGTTTGAATCATAGTGACCCCTCCTTGGGTTTCTGAGGTGGTATCACTATGGAAGTAGATGCCCAATCTTCCTTCTGTGGACTGGTTGGTGGGTTTGAACCACCAGCCTTCTGGTTAGCAGTCGAATGGCTTAGGTACTACACCACCAGAGCTCCCAAATCAGCAAATGGAGGTCCCAAAAGCTTTACTTGATCTACATCATTAAGGTTGACTCTACTTTGAGGAGGCAGCTCTTCCCTAGTCATATTTTGAGTGCCTTCCAATCTGAGGGGCTCATCTTTTGACATTATATCAGACAATGTTTCAGAGGTATTCATAAAATTTTCCAGTAATGTATCAGACAGTGTTTCACTGCTATTTGGAAGATTTTCACTGGCCAATTCTTTGAGAAGTGAATGGCCCTTCCTTTTTTCTGAGTCTGCCTAGTCTGGAAGCTCCACTGAAAACTGTCCACCATGAGCAAACCTGCTAGTATTTGAAATACTGGTGGCATAGCCTCCATTCAGGCTCACAGCAACACAAAGCCACCACAGTGTGAGAAACAGACAGAAGAGTGGTGTCAAAAATGAAATGGAACACATAAAGATTGATCTTCTAGGCATTAACCCCCTAACCCACTGCCATCAAGTGGGATCTGACCCATAACGTCCCCTCCTTGTGTTTCCGAGGCAGTGTCACTATGGAAGTAGATTGCCCAGCCTTCCTTCTGAGGAGTGGTGGTGGGTTTGAACAGCCAGCCTTCTGGTTAGCAGTCAAATACCTTAGGCACTACACCACCAGACCTCCTAGCATTAGTGATCTGAAATGGAGTGGTTTGGGCCATTTTGAATCAAACAACCATATGATCTACTATGCCAAGAATGACAAATTGAAGAAGCATGGTGTGGCATTCATGGTCACAAAGAATGTTTCAAGATCTATTCTGAAGTACAATGCTGTCAGTGATAGGATAATATCCATACACTTACAAGGAAAACCAGTTAATGCTACTATTATTAAGATTTTCACACCAACCACCAAAGCCAAACATGAGAAAACTGAAGATTTTTACCAACTTCTGCAGTCTGAAATTGACCAAACATGCAATCAAGAGGTGTTTATTATCACTGGTGATTAGAGTGTAAAAAGTTGGAAACAAAGAAGAAAATATGTTAGAAAATATGGACTTCACGATAGGAATAATCCTGGAGGTCGCACGATAGAATTTTGCAACACCAATGACTTATTCATTGCAAATACCTTTTTTCAACAGCACAAATAATGAATATACATGTAGACTTCACCAGATGGAGTAAACAGGAGTCAGATCGACCACATCTGTGGGAAAAGGTGATGGAGAAGCTCAGTGTCTTCTTCCAAAACAAGGCCAGGAGGTGAGTGTGGAACAGACCACCAACTGCTCATATGCAAGTTCAAGTTGAAGATGAAGACAATTAAAACAAGGTCTCAAGAGCCAAAATATGGCCTTGATTATATCTCTCCTGAATTTAAAGACCATAAAAAAAATAGATTTGATGCATTGAACACTAATGACCGAAAACAAGAGTAACTGTGGGATGACATCAAGAATATCATCCACGAGGAAAGCAAAAGATCATTAAAAAGACAGGAAAGGAAGAAAAGACCATAATGGATGTCAGAAAAGACTGAAGCTTGCCTTTGAAATGACAAGATAAAAGAGCTGAACAGAAGATTTCAAAGATCAGATCAAGAAGACAAAGTCAATTATTATAATGAAATATGCAAAGACCTGGAGTTAGAAAAACAAAAGGGAAGAACATGCTCAGAATTTCTCAAGTTGAAAGAACTGGGGGAAAAAAATTAAGCCTTGTGTTGCATATTGAAAGATTTTATGGGAAAATAGTGAATGATGCAAGAAACATCAAAAGAAGATGGAAGGAATACAGAGAGTCACTATACCAAAAAGAATTGATTGATGCTCATCCATTTCAGGTGGAAGCATATGAAGGTATTGAAGGAAAAAGTCAAACCTGCACTGAAAGAATTGGCAAAGAAAAACCCTCCAGAAATGGACATAATACCATTTGAGATGTTTCAATAAATGGATGCTGTGCTGAAGGTACTCATTTGTCTATGCCAAGAAATTTAGAAAGCAGCCACCTGGCCAACTAACTGGAAGAAATAACCATATTTTTACCCATTCCAAAGAAAGATGACCCAGCAGAATGTGAATATTATTGAACGATATCATTATTATCACACACAAGTAAAATATTACTGATGATAATTCAAAAACAGTTGCAGCAGTATATTGACAGAAAACTTCCAGAAATGCAAGCTGGATTCAGAAAAGGACATGGGATGTGGGATATCATTGCTGGTATCAGATAAGTCTTGGCTGAAAGCAATTTAAAGACCATAAAAAGATGTTCACTTGTGTTTTATTGGCTATGCCAAAGCATTTGATTGTGTGGATCATAACAAATTATGGATAACATTGAGAAGAATGGGAATTCCAGAACATTTAATTGTGCTCATGAGGAATCTGTGAATAGATGAGGAAGCTGTCATTTGAACAGAACAAGGGGATACTGTATGGTTTAAAACCAGGAAAGGAGTGTGTCAGAGTTACATCATTTCACCATACTCATTCAATCTGAAACACTGAGCAATAATCTGAGAAGCTGGACTATGTGAAGAAGAATGTGGCATCAGGATTGGAGGAAGACCCATTAGCAACCTGTGATATGCAGGCAACACAACTTTGCTTGCTAGTGAGGATGACTTGAAGCACTCTGATGAAGACTAAAGGCTATAGTCTGCAGTATGGATTACATCACAACATAAAGAAAATGAAAATTCTCACAACCGCACCAGTATAAATGGACAAAAGATTATAGTTGTCAAATATTTCATATTACTTGGCTCCACAATCAACACTAATGGAAACAACAGTCAAGACATCAGACGACGTATCACACTGGGAAAATCTGCTGCAAAAAACCTCTTTGCTCAAGAGCAAAGATGGCTCTTTGAAGACTAAGTTGTGCCTAATCCAAGCCACAGTATTTTCAGTTGCCTCATATGCATGTGAGAGCTGGACAATGAATAAGGAAGACTAAAGAAGAATTGATGTTATAGAGCTGTGGTGTTGGTGAAGAATACTAAAAATACCATGCCGAAAGAACTAACAAATCTGTCCTGGAAGAAGTGCAGCCAGAATGCTCCTTGGAAGGAAGAATGGTCAGCCTTTGTCTCACCTACTTTTTTTTGATCATGTTGTCAGAAGGGACCATTCCCTGGAGAAGGATATTTTGCTTGGTAAAGTGGAGGGTCAATGGAAAAGGGGAAGGCCTTCATCGAGATGGATTGACTCAGTGGCTGCAAAGATGGGCTCAAGTATAGCACACGTTGTGAGGCTGGTGCAGAACCAGGCAATGTTTTGCTTGGTTGTACATAGAGTTTCTGTGAGTTGGAGCCAACTTCTCGGCACCTAACCACCACAGCAAAAATAACCTGAGGTTATTTATCTCATAGTATATGGTGGACTTAGAATTGAAATCCAGTTTTTGACTGATTTCACAATCAACTTTCTCATATGCCATACTACCTGAGTTTAAATATTTCAATCAATGTGAAATATGGTTTTTAGAGTAAGTTAAAAGTGTAGTTTGATCTATTTTGCAAACTTGGAGCTCAGTAGGTCTGCTTTCACATGCCGTTTGATGCCCTCTGAGATAAGCTGAAGAACTGATTGGCCCAAGGAACTAAGAAAGTGTAACATTTTCTGAATGACTAAATTCACTATCTAGAAGTGAGTTTCTGACCAGACTGATACAAGAGTCATGCAATGTACACAATATTCAGTCAGTAAATATACATTATTGATGCTGAAAATGATATAAAAAGAAACTAGGTTTTAATTTGGGCATAACTAGATAGGATATCATAAAAATTAACAAATTTCTGGAGGCAATAGAGGACTCTATTGATACACATACATAACATTTTACTTCAATATAAGTCTTTCAAACTAATGTTTGGAGCTACTTTGACATTTCAAAACATTCTTCACAAAAATGTCCAAATTTCTTTATATTTTAAGCATTTTTTTTCCTTTTATATCAACAACTACTCCCTGGAAATATTTCAATAAAATGTAAAAGATAATAGCAAATATATACATTATATATATATATATAAACTTTTTCATTTTTTATTGTGATTTAGGTGAAAGTTTACAGAGCAAATTCACTTTCCATATAGCTGTTCACATACACTTTGTCTCATGACATTGACTACAATTTCCCACAATGCAACAGCTCCCCTCCCACTTGCTCCTCATAGTTACCTCTTCCCTGTGTCCTTCCCTCCATGCACTTCTGCCCCCTGAGCTGTCTCCCTGTGCATACACATCCCTGCTATTCTCCCATGATTGTTCACTCGAAGGAGAGTATATACCTAGTGTAAATGTTCACCTCATATGACTGTGTTTTGTTTGGCTGGAAACCACAGGTATGGGTTCAATTCCAGACCTGAAGGGCAGCTAGTGGCCATTAGTCTCAGTGGTTCCATCAGGCTGTATCAGACCAGCAAATCTGGTCCCTTTTTTTTCCCCCCAAATGATTTTGAGTTTTGTTCCACATTGTTCTCCCACTCTATCCAGGATCTCCTACATAGATTCCCCTCCGAGTGGTTGAAAGTGGTAGCTGGCACCATCTTGTTCTTCTGCTCTTGTAGTCATATAGACTAAGGATCACATGGTGTACCAGTTGCTTGGACTAATAGTTTCCATGAATCTTTGTTTTTCTTCATTCTTATTTGCTCTGGATTAGGAAAGACCCATCATTGCATCTAGATGGCTGTTTGCAACCTTTTAAGATCCCTGTCACTACTCACCAAAGTGGGAGGTGGAAAAGTGTTTTGTGTAGTATCTTATACCAATTGAGCTTGATGTCTTCTGTGACTATGACCCCAAGCCTACAGATTCAACTATTCATTCCCTCTGGGTAGCTGGCTGTGGCCTAGAAGTGACTACAACTTTGTCCTTTGTCAGCTCTATTATACACCTGGGAATTCTTACAGAACATACTGATACACTTGTAGACACATTGTCTGTCAACCCTATACATGGTCTTGGGCACACTCCCCCCTGCATAGACATACCTAATAGTTCAGCCTGTTCACCCATCTATCTACCCGTAAACCCATGTTTGCCTTCACTGACAATGCAGTACTGTGTGTGCAAAAGGGTTCATCTTTGTTGTCTGTGCCTCCCTCTGTCTTCCTCTTCCTTAATGCCACCCTGTTGATCACTCATATTTGGTACATTGTTCTTCTCTAAACCCAAATCAATACTTGTCTCTATCTATCTAACAGCAGTGTTCCTCCCCCCACCCCTGATAACCAACAAACAAAATTTCCTTCCATATATAAACCTTTCCTTGACTTTTTACAATAATGGACTAATACTATATTTGCCCTTCTGTGATTGACTTA
>NW_006921782.1:5323491-5324836 GCF_000298275.1 Orycteropus afer afer | reverse complement strand
GGATAGTATTACAGGTAGGCCACACCCCTGGGGAAACTCCCCCTAGACTGACCGGCCGCTTAGGACATAGTCATGTGATCCATCATGAGAAACAACACTCACAAGTGAAGTCCAGCCAAGTTGACAGATCTTCAACTATCACACTCAGCATAATATCCTGCAAGTTCATCCACGTTATGCAATGTTTTGCAGATTCTACTTTATTCTTTAGGGTTACATAGTATTCCATTGTGTGTATGTACCATAGTTTGCTTATCCATTCTTCAGTTGATGGACACCTGGGTTGTTTCCATCTTCTTGCTATCGTAAACAGTGCTGCAATGAACATGGGTTTGCATATGTCTGTTCTTGTCCTGACTCTCACTTATTTATAGGGAGCTCTGGTAGTGCAGTGCCTAAGGCACTTGACTGCTAACAGAAGGCTTGTGGTTCAAACTCACCAGCCACTCCACGGAAGGAAGGTTGAACAATCTACTTTCATAGTGATACCACCTTGGAAACCCAAGGAGGGTTCGCTATGAGTTGGGTCCAACTTGAGGGCAAACAACCACAACAACAATGGAATTGCTGGGTCAAATGATATTTCTAATTCCAACTTTTTAAGGAATCATCATACTGCTTTCCACAGTAGTTGGACCGTTTTATAGCCTCACTAGAAGCGTATGAGGGTCCCAATCTCTCTGCATCCTCCCCTGCATTTGTTATTTTCTGTCTTTTTGAATTTTGCTACTAATGCTGGGGCAAGATGGTGTCTCATTGTTGTTTTGATTTGCAGCTCTCTAATTGCTAATGATCATGAGCATTTCTTCATGTTTGTTGGCTGCCTGAATACCCTTTTTGGTGAAGTGTCCATTTTTAATTGGATAATTTGTCTTTTTGTTGTTGAGTTGTTGGAGTTTTCTATAAATTCTAGAGGTCAGATATGTCATTGCCAAATATTCTTTCCCCAATCTGTAGGTTCTCTTTTGACTCTTTGGGAGAAGTCTTTGGAAGCACATAAAAATTTAATTTTTAGAAGGTCTCATTCATTTAGTTTCTCTTCTGCTGTTTATGTATAGCAAAAATATTTTTAATTTACATTTAAAGAGGAACTGCCTGTTGTTTTCTTTCTTTTTTTTCAACAAACTGGATTTTCAGTGAAGGCTTCTCTGTCCTTCTTTTGACAAGGCCAGTCACTAAAAGTTCTTTTTAGTCAGTTTATAAATTGCTGTTGACTATAGTAATACATTCATTAAAATACAAAATAAAATAAAATATGGTAATATAGTCATTAAAATATACGTACGTGTGTGTGTGTGTGTGTCTATATATATATGTTGTTGTTGTTGTTATGTGCCGTCGAGTC
>NW_006921782.1:5312395-5323033 GCF_000298275.1 Orycteropus afer afer | reverse complement strand
CTAGTTACTAGTAAATATGTCATAAAACTGAAGATTTTTAAAATAAAATCTGAAGCCTATCATGTTGTCATTTATGACGTTTAATGAATTTGTCTCTCTTATATGGATTTTCACCTTGTATTTATAATATGTCCTTTCTTTTTCAGTCTTTTCTTTATTAAGCAAAAACTATTTGAAATCATTGATGGAATTCTTTAATCAAACAGACTTTGTCATAGCCCAACTCTTGAGCTTCCTAAAAACAGTCTATACACACAACATGCTGAGATCAGATATTGCTAGAATTTTGCAAAAAGGCAACTTGTTTTCATATAAATAAAGGCATTTTTATTTTCAGAATTTTTGTATTTTGGTCTGTAATTTGATATTTCTCTCTTGTGTTTATAGAAATGGTACTGATTTTTTTTTTCCAGGAGCTTGTAATCTGAAGGCAGTACTTAGTCCAAAATAAGAGAAATAGATTTGTCATGAAGTACTGAATTTTGGATTAGTCATCCTTGATGCCTGAACTTTATCCAAAATTTCTCAACTGTAATCCAGACAAGGATTAGCTCAAGAAATTTGCTTCATTTTGGTGTATTCTTGTTAAGTGTCTCCTTGCCCCAACTTGGCTGTAGTTTATGTCTTCTCCAGAGTACTATAGGGATTTGTGTATGTCTTTCTCTACTAATCCCAATTGCTGAAAGTTGATAGAAGACTCAGATGGACTATAGGACTAATTATGATCTAAGACAATTCTGCAATTCACCTAACTCACGCCAGAACCAGCTTGGATGTGCCAGCTAGTTGGCCATGGGCTATCAGAGCAGAAAAGAAAGTGCAATCTTGAGTAACAGTGTAACCTCATGAGAAGGTCATTTTACATGAGAGTTTACATTACATTTACGGTAGTTGGGTAATTTCTGTCATCTCCTTTATTGTCGTCATATCTATTTAAATATGACGTTTTTATGACTTGTATGGGTTCTAAAAATAAATCTATAAGTTGTAAATGTATTGCTGTGCATTGTGTTAAATAGATGTCATTTTTGTCATTTTTTTAAAATTATCCTTGATGTCACTTAGTAAAAACAGAAAGAATATTTTTCAATAAATTTGTAATCCCTTTTTTTATTGGAACCTACACACTTAAATCTTAGGAAACAATGAAAGGGTCCTTTATTTTCTATAGCAATAGGCTAAGCAAGTATATTAATTTTCTCTTGTTACAGTAACAACCACAAACTTAGTGACTTAAAACAGCATACATTTATTCTTGTACATAATAAATAATGTACAGCTATATCAGAAGTCTAAGGTGAGTCATATAGGCTAAAATAATTTCTTTCTGAAAGCTCTCCTGGGTAATTTATTTTCTTGCCTTTTTCAATTTCTGTGATGCTTAGCTCTTGACTCCATCATCAAAGCCAGAGATGGCAAGTTGAGGGCTTTTCACATCTCATCACGTCTGTAGTCACCTATCTCTCCATTTCACCCCTTGGCTTGTCTGTCATTTTTTAAGAATGCTTATGATTACATTAAGGAATTCTGGTGGCATGTGGTGAAAGCATTCATCTGCTAACCAACAGGTCAGTAGTTTGAACCCACCAGTCGCTCTTCAGGAGAAAGATGAGGCTGTCTGCTTTTGTAAAAATTTACATTCTTGGAAACACTATGGGGCAATTCTACTTTGTCCTATAGGGTCACAATGAGTTGAAATCCCCTCTTTAGAAGTGGGTTGGTTTTCAGTAATGACATTGGGCCTATCTGGATAATCCAGGATAATTACCATACCTCAAGATTCTTAACTGGGTAACATATGCTAAGGACCCTTTGCCAGTAAGGTAACATATATTCATTTACAGGTTCCAGATATTAGGACATGACTATCTTTGAGGGGCCATTATTCTGCCTGCTATAGCAATTAGGGATTTTGATGTTGTTAGGTGCCGTCGAATCATGTCTGACTCATAGTGACCCCATGCACAGCAGAACAAAACATTGCCTGGTCTTGTGTCAGCCTCACAGTCCTTGCTATACCTGAGCCCATCGTTGCAGCCGCTGTGTCTAACCATCTTGTTGAGGGCCTTCCCGTTCTTCGTTGATCCTCCACTTTACCAAGCATGATATCCTTCTCCAGAGAATGGTTCCTTCAGACAACATGACCAAAGTAGGTGAGACCAAGTCTGGCCTTTCTCACATTTTGATTGACTTAACAAAAATCACAAAATATAGTTGTTATCTAATTTCAGCACTGATTTTTTTTTCTCCTCCATCTATTATTTGAGACCCTAGCCCACTCATAGCAGTCACTTAGTAATTTTTTTTTTTTTTTTTACTTTTATTGTGGTGAAAACATACACAAGACCTTAACCAACATAACAACTTCCCCATTTACCACTCAGGGACATTGATGACATTTTTCATGTTGTGCCACCATTGTTACTATCCTTTTCCAAAATATTCTACCAGCATTAGCATAAACTCAGTGCCCCATAAACAAAAGCTTCCTCTTCCCCCGCCCCCCTTGCCTGGTAACTACTAATGTGTATATATATATGTGTGTGTGTGTGTGTGTGTTTATACACACACACATACATATGCATGCACACATATATATATTTCATATGTATGTATTTCATATATATATTTTTTCCTCCCCCCTAACCTATCTAGGATTGTAGCCTCCCCTCCCCTCCCATCCCTGGTAAACAACAAAAAAAATTTCCTTCTAGGTAAAAACCTTTCCTTGACTTTTTATAGTAGTGGATTAATAGAATATTTCTCCTTCTATGATTGATTTATTTCACATACCATAATGTCCTCCAAGTTCATCCATGTTATGCAATGTTTTGCAGATTTTACACTATTCTTTAGGGTTGCATAGCAGTCTATAGTGTGTATGTGCCACAGTTTGGTTATCCATTCCTCAGTTGATGAGCGCTTAGATTGTTTCCATCTCTTTACTATTATGAACAGTGCTGTGATGAACATGGGTATCCAAATATCTGTTCATGTCCTGCCTCTCACTTCTTTAGGGTATGTGCCTAGTAATGGAATTGCTAGATCAAATGTTATTTCTATTCCAACTTTTTAAGGAATCATCATACCAATTTTAACAGTGGTTGTATCATTTTACAGTCCCACCAGCAGTATATGAGGGTCCCAATAACTCCACATCCTTGCCAGCATATGTTATTTTCTGTCTTGGGGAACTTTGATATTAATGCTAGGCTGAGATTGTATCTCATGGTTGTTTTGATTTGCATGTCTCTAATGGCTAACGATTGCAAACATTTCTTCATTCGTTTGATGACTGCCTTAATATCTTCTTTGGTGAAGTGTCTGTTCATATCTTCTGCTCATTTTTTAAATTGAATTGTCTGTCTTTTTGATGTTGAGGTGTGGAAGTTTTGTGTAAATTTTAGAGATAAATCCTTTGTTCTACATGTTATTGGTGAATACTTTTTCCCCATTCTGTATGTTCTGCCTTTAGTGTTTTGGAGAATTCTTTAGGTGCACATAGAATTTAATATTTAGAAAGTTCCAATCATCTATTTTATCCACTGCTTTTTGTGCATGTTGTTTTATGCTTGATAGTCTATTTATGGCATAAATTAGGGCCCCTAAGTTTGTCTTATTTTTCTTTGCTGAACTTTATAATTTTATGTGTTATATTTAAATCTTTGACCCATCTGGAGTTAGTTTTTACATATGGTGTGAGACATGGATCTTCTTTTATTTTCTGCAAATGGATATCCAGTTTTGCCAGCACCATTTCTGAAAGAGACTATCTCTTCCCCATTGAATGGATTTCAGTGCTTTGTCAAAGATCAATTGACCATAGGTCAATTAATTGATTTCTGAGTTCTCAATTCTGTTCCACTGGTCTATGTGTCTGTCATTTTACCAATACCAGACTATTTTGACTACTGTGGCTGTTTAGTAGGTGTTTTGAGATCTGGGAGTGTGAGACTTCCTACTTTGCTCTTCTTCAGTAGTGTTTTATAAAACATTATATAAAATTAATGATAAGTTCCATATAAAATTAATGATAGGTTTTTCCATGTCATTAAAGAATGTTGATGGAATCTGGATCAGGATTGCATTGAATGTATAGATTGTTATGGGTAGTATTGACCTTTTTATTATTATTTATTTATTTATTTATTTTGAGACTGTTACTGTGGAGGCATCTATTTGTCTTTTCAATTCTGTTAAAGTATGCTTTATGTGTTTTGGGCTCTTTCATTGGCTGCATAGATATTTATTATGCTTATGTCATCTGATCCATTGATCATTATATAATGTCTTTCCTTGTCTCTTATGGTCATTTTTGTCTTAATGTCTATTTTATCAGAAATTGATACTGCCACTCCTGCTCTCTTTTGGTCACCATTTCCTTGGTATATCTTTTTCCAACCTTTGATTTTTAGTCTATTTTTGTCTTTGTGTCTAAGGTGTGTCTCTTGTAGACAGCATATTGATGGTTCATGTTTTCTTATCCAGTCTGCAACTCTCCATCTCTTGAGTGGTGCCTTTAATCCATTTAAATTCAGTGTAATTATTGACAGGTATGAATTTATTGAAGTCATTTTGTTGTGTTTTTTGTGGTGTTTCTGATTTCTTTGTTCCATATAATTTTCTGTGCTGGGTTCATTTTGTTTATGACTCAAGTTATCATCTCCTTCATTGTTATTGTTTTAATATTTGTAAGAATTTGTGCTTGTCCTTTTTCTTATTTTGATGTGAAGTTTTATTATTTTTCCTTGAGAGTACCCTGTAATTTATAATTTTCTTCTCAAATTTAAAACTGTCTGTTCTATTTCACAATTGTCTTGACTTTCTCCCCATTTCAAAATCCAGTAACTACACTATTTATTCCCTCTTTTTTGGTCTGTAGTTATCCTCATTTACCAAATGATCTCTGGTTCCCTGTTTACTATCTTGTAAGCTTATTTTACTTTTGATACTTCCATAACTTGGTTGGTTTCTGGGTTATGTTGTCATGTGTGTCAATCATTGGTGGTGGTTTGCTGTTGTTGGTTCTCTGTCTGAAGGATTCTCTTTGCATCTTTTGTAAAATTGATCTGGTTTTAACAAATTGCCTTAATTTCTGCTTATCTGAAAATCTAATTTCTCCCTCATATTTGATAGACAATTTTCTGGGTATACCATTCTTGGTTAGACATATTTATTTTCAGGGTTTTATATATATCATCCCATTCTTTCTTGCCAGCATGGTTTCTGCTGAGAAATCAGAGCTTAGTTTTGTTGGTTGCCATTTTTAGGTAACTATTTCTTTTTTACATGCAGCTTTCAGGATTCTTTCCTTGTCTTTTCTTTTGGTGAATTTGATGATGATTTGTCTTGGTGATTTTCTTTTGGGGGTCTGCCCTCCTTGGGTTTTATTGAACTTCTTGAATGGATATATTCTCTTCTTTCATCATATTAGGGAAATTCTCTTCCAACAAATCTTCAACAATGTTGTCTGTGGTTTTATCTGTCTCTTTCTGTTCTGGAATTCCTGTTACACAAAGGTTATTCCTCTTGATGTTATCACACGTGAATATTAGGCTTTCTTCATTATGTTATGATATTTTGTCTGACTGATCCCTTAACAAAGTAATATTGAGGTATTTGTCTCCAATCTCATTAATTCTGTCTCCCATTGATTTGATTCTACTCCTTTGCCCAATCAATGTGTTATCTATTTCTGAAATCTTAGTATTAATCTTCTGTATTTCTGTTTGTTATTTTTGTATTGTTTCTTCTGTCAGTTTGTTCTTGTATTGTTTTCCTAAATTGTTTCAGAGTTTTGTCTGTGCTTTCCTTAAGTTTGTCAGTGTTTTCCTTGATGTGCTTCTTGGTCTGTTGAAGGTACCCAAATATAATTCTTTTGAATTCCTTGTCAAGGAGTTCCAATGCTGCATCTTTCTCAAGGATGTTTTCTTCACCTGTATTTTGATCAATTGTTTCTACTACTTTATCTTGCTTTTGTGTGTGGGCTGTGATGGTCTGTTGTCTCTGAAGCATTTTGGTGGTGTTGTATGTATGTTTAATTTGTAGTTGTATGTTGGTGTGATTCATGCAGGATTTTTTTTTTTTTTTTTTCTTTTTTTTTTTTTTTTAGGATTTTTTTTTTTTTATCTTCATTTTGTTTTGATATATCTATGTGACCATAGTACTGTGGTCTTCTATATGCTAGTTGTTAGCACTTAGACATACATCACCTGTCTCCTGGTGGGTATGATAGAAAATAAGAGTGTATGTGTGTACAGATCTCTGTCAGCTATTCATAAAGAGCAGATGAGGGTGAGTTGAGCTAGATTGGCTGCCCTGTATCATTGGTCAATTGGCACAAAAGGAAATGGTGGCCCTCACTCAGTGGATGTGGCTGCAGGAGGTACAGGTATAGTTGTGTTGTATGGGACTGGTTGCTGTCTTCCACTCAGTTACACATAAAAATTTAAAAACTACCAAAAAAACAAAAACAAAAGAACAAAAAACTCAAACCCCATAAACAAACAGGAACTGTCACAAAAGAAAAAAGAGAAATACAGTAAATAAGAAACATTTTCAAAATATATTTTAAAAGAATAAAAGAAAGATAATGAGATAAAGAGAAAAAGAAAAAAAAAATCCACAGTATCTTGGAAAGGTGGAATGAGAGAAAAGAGCAAGAGTAAAAGATTAGGGAAAACTGCAAAAGGAAAAGCAAGGGTTAAGAAGAACCAAAAGAAAGGAAAAGGAAGGGAACCAAGAAAAGGGAAGAGAGAGGGGGAATAAAAAGCACCCAAGAATCAGGGATTGGAGGGGGGGAGGAAGAAGTATGGAGGAAGATAAAAAGAATGATTAAAAAAATAAAAACTGTAGGGGGTAGGATATGGCACCCAGGGTCTGCCAGGGGACAGACCAGGATGGAACCACCACAGGTCAAGAAGGTGGTGAAGGCAGGATTGGGGGGAGGGTCACAAACCTGTTCACCAGGAGGGCATGGGACACAGAATAACAAGGGGGATATCTCACCTTCCTATTATTCATCAGTTTCCAATGGGGTTGCTTATGTTGTCTTTGGCAGGTGGAGTGTTCTCCCAGGTCACAGTTCAATCAAGAAAGCTACATGCGCACACTTGAAACAGCTGCTGCTCTGGCTGCTTGGAAACATCCAAAATAGCTGTGTCCTCAGGACAGCCTTTGAGTCCATAGGTCTGCCTATCCTCTTTCTCACTGTTCTACTTTCTGGTCATCAAGCACCAATGCAGTCCTTGTTCATGCAGCCTTGGTGAGCAGAGCTGATTCTTAGGTTGTTATCAGGAAATATTCAAAATGGCTGTGCCCTCAGCATAGTCAATGGCTCACAGCTCCATCTCTCTTTATTTACTGTTTCATTAAGGTTCTTCTACTATTTGGTATTTTATCCACTTCTTTATCTTCCCCATCAAAGCTCATGTTTCTAGAATCATCTTTCAACTGGTTTCTCATTGCTTTGTTAAGAGGGTCTGTGTAGCATGTCTGCCTATACTGCCATCTTGTCGGAACTCACTCAGTAAATTTTTAACACAATTTCAAATGAGGGTAATCTACTTAATCTCCTATATTCTGAAACTAAGAGAATATTATGTGCTAGGTCTGGGATGAAGATCTAGAAAAAGCTAGGTAGATATATAGGAGGATTCATGGAACAATTTGTAGAGGATTTATTCAAACCTGGGTCATATTTAAACTTCCATTAATGTTTCTTTGTGCTTTTCTTGTGATACCTAGTATTCTTGTCATGTATGAAATCATATGTTTTTGTTAAGTCCTCCCTCCTGACTCAGTCTTTCAAAGACTTTGTCTTTAGGGGAAACTTGGGGACATGAATGATAATGCAGCATGATGATAAATTACATTGAGTTAGACATCTCTAAGCATTTTGGAGAAAACTGTTGTGGGGCTCTGCTACACCAGACTGAGTGGCTGTTCTTGACACACCTTCAGCATCTTGTTGTTGTTAGGCACCCTTGAGTTGGCTCTGACTCATAGCAACCCTATATATAAGAGAATGAGATGCTGCCCAGTTCTTAGAAAAAGAAAAAGCAATATATATGTTCTTATTCCTCTGATGGTACCGGGTGTTAACTTGAATAAAAATAAACTAAAATGGGGAAACATGAATTGAGGCATATTAAATAGTAAATTGGAGAAAAACTGCTTGAGAATGATATAGAGCATAAAGAGCACCTGGGCGTTTCACCAAAATGCTGATTCTGATTCTTTAGATCCAGAGAGGATCTCTAAGTCTACGTTTTTGAGAATCTTCAGATGAAATAGACAATACTGGTTCTAAGACCACACCAGCAAAGATTTAGAGCACTACTTGCTCCTTTTTGTAGTGACAATAGGATACCTGTTATGCAAGGAGATGTAGTGGACAGGGACCTCTAAACTTTGCTATAACCTCAATATTACAAGATACAGAAGAATGTAGGTGTAGTCGTATGTGGGGAGTTTGGATTTCTCTCATGACTGACCACAAGCAGCGGGTCTTAATGATGAGGGCATAGGACTGAGAACAAGTCCCAGGTGAGCCCATGACTCATTAGAGATCTATGTAAGTCACTTTACCATCCTGTATAATTCTTTTATTTCCAAAATAAAGATTTGGCTACTTGTTCCAGGCTTCTTTGACAGATGCTATAAGTATTAACAAGGGATCACCGTTAAGAAAGAGTAGACACAAACAGAAAGCATTATTATTAGTTTCTGCCATCTCTTTTCTACTTATCATCCAGTTCTCTGTTACCACTTGTACCTGATTTATCTTTATCCCATGTTCCCTCCATTTTCTTGATATTCTTCTCATCTGACCATTTGATGCATTATTCAAATGCCCCAACTCTTTTTATTGCTAATTATATATTAACCAGGTTCTGACTTCATTCTTCTCTGTATTGAATCTTGGTTCAGGCATGACACTGACAAAAAGGATTCCTAGAGCTTAGAGGAAATTTTGGCAAATGACAGTTCTCTTTTAGGGCTGTTAGTCTTAATGGAATATTTGATAAGATGGTAATAACCCCTGAAATCCTTTTATAGCAAACCCAGGGGCAAAATATATATATATTTTAAGAGCCTCGATGACTTTTATTTATTCATTTAAGTTTGCAGTGAGGTCAATTCACAATGACAATTTCTTCAAACATGTTAAACATGTATGATCCAAACTTCCTTCCTCTTTCCAATGGTAACTATTCACAGGAATGGAATATTCTTTTCTATATTTATGCTAAATGCATTTATTCTGTTGCAGTTTAAAACTCATTTCCTTAGTTCTCATTTAGGTGTGACGTGCTACTCACCATCCTCTAGATAGCCCCTCTGATAGTTTATCAAATTAGCAGTTTGGTTCCTCAGACACATATTCTCACCCCTGTGCCATCCATATGACCTCCACTTTAGTCTTCCTTCTTTCAGGCTGCAAGTGTCTTAATTCCAATAGCCCCAATAGTTAAAATGTGAATATTTCCCCATTGGAAAAATATTTATTGTTCTTGTCAACTTTGAACAGTATAATACAGTACTTTATTTCAAACGTAAAAGCCAATGTGTAACAATAGGAATGGTCAGGCAATATAAGCATTTTGAGGATGATAATAATGATAACAGTGATAAGCACTAACCTTTATTAGGCCCTTTACATCCCCAATGCCATGCAAAGTACTTAATATAGGTGTTCTAAATAAATCCTTACAACAATTATATAAAGAAGGAAGAATTAACACCCCATTTTGTTTATGTTGATACTAAGATACAGAGAAGCCAAATATTGCTCCTCAAGGTCATACAGACACAGAATTAAATAGTAAAGCCACCAATCAAAAACAAACCAATCACATTTTAAAACCTGTGTTTTCAATCATTTTGTTAAATTGTCTTGGCAAAAACTTTATTAATTCTGGATCCAGATATTGACACAGTCCAAATAGAAAAGACATTTCAGTCTGAGGTGCAGTGCCCTTTATTGTCCCTAGCTTCATCCTGAGACCTTTATTAGAGTGGAATTATTCCCATTTCCACTTAGGTAACATGTGTGAAGTTAACAGTAAACCTGTTTCATTACACCATCAACCTTAATTAATATGTTTATAATAATGGCTTGGAATTTATTTAACCAAAATAATAACTTAATTTAGCATAACGACTTGATGCACAGGCGGTATTGTGAGCTACCGTGTCACTGCTGCTATTTCCAGAACATTTACCATGTGGCTAATGGGAAATCACCTTTGAGATCTTGCAACACATGTTAATGCCTAGTTTCACCTCTGAAGCTCCATCTTTTTATTTGAAGTTAGGCAGCCATGGTAAGTTAAATAGGGATTGAGTGAATTATTAATTATTTTTAGTAGTATTGTTATGGTTGCTTTGTTATTAAAAATTTTGAAATGCCGTAATAAGAGAGCCATAAAGCATATCCTTCTTAATCTTTATGAAGTGGTTTAAGAAGCCTAAAGTTGGTTTTACAGGAATCAGATTGACTACATCTGTGGCAAGAGGCAGTGGAAAAGCTCAATATGTTCAGCCAAAACCAGGCCAGGAGCTGATTGTGGAACAGACCATCAACTGCTCATATGCAAATTCCACTTGAAGTTAAAGACAATGAAAACAAGTCCA